>NC_053146.1:2810731-3110731 GCF_016808335.1 Panicum virgatum
ACACACCATTACCATTAAATAATCTTTATCTTATTATTTGGCCAACAAATAGAGCCTCCACGTTCGCTCTCAAGGCCTAGAAATTCCCACGTTAATCGGAGAAAAAATTAAAATTACTCACCACTGCCATTACGAAAAAATTAGCCTAAAATACCCATATACATGTTTATAAATTACCCACCACTGCCATTATGTTAAATATTAGCCCAAAATATCCTTAAACTTAAATAAATATAACCCACCTTTGCCATTAGATAAATAATTAAATCCAAAACATAACAGCTTTGGTACGCTACGAGCTACTCTTACACATAAATAAATATAACACACCATTACCATTAAATAAATACTTTAAATCAAAAACATAAAAATTTTGGTATATTGTATGCTACGAGCTACTCTTACACATAAATAAATATAACACACCATTACCATTAAATAAATTTTTAAATCCAAAAAATAAAAATTTTGGTATATGCTACGAGCTATGAGTACCAAATAGAGAGGAAGAGATAAGAACAGAATGATGCGATATATTTAGTGTTGTAGCGTCTTAAAAGAGAAAAAACTTCCACAGGGAATGCCATGAGCCCATGAGAGCTCCAACGCCCATGTCAAGGAGGAATATGTTGATTCATGAGACGACACCGAAGGATGATGAGGAGTAGCAATGAAATTAAGGGTGTGTTTAGATCACTTTGCCAAAAAAATTTGAAAGGGAATCTTGCTACAGCAATGAAATTCTCATGAAATTAAGGTTATGTTTATATCACTTTGCCAAAAAAATTTGAAAGGGAATCTTGCAAATTTAGAGTATTAAATAAAATCTATTTACAATTTTTTTTGCACGGATGGGTTGTAAATCGCGAGACGAATCTAATGAGCCTAATTAATCCATGATTAATCCATAATTAGCAGATGGTTACTATAGCATTACTGTTGTAAATCATGGATTAAGTAGGTTCATTAGATTCATCTCACGATTTACAACCTATCCGTGCAAAAAAAAATTGTAAATAGATTTTATTTAATACTATATGCATGTGTCCAAACATTCAAAAGTGACGTTTTTGGGTGTAAAATTTTGGGATCTAAACACAGCCTAAAGCCACTGCCATGGGCATCCATTGTGATGACGATGATTCTCCAACCTCGGCAAGAATCATGAGTTCATTATCTAAATACCAAGCACATAGACGTGCAGTAGAAGCACAGCCTCAAAAGTCTCAACCTTCAACCACAGCACTGTTGTATATGTCAATGCACCTATTGTCTCAAATGGACTTAAGGAGCATTAACAGATTGAGAACCTGCTGCCATGGAGATCAAGATGGCAACGGGTACAAACCCGACGGGTAATGGCCACCCATACCCGCACCCGCAAGGGGTAAATTTTACCCGTCGGGTTACCCGTACCCGCACACGGGTAGGAAAATATTTCCATACCCGCACCCGCCGGGTAATTTGTACCCGACGGGTAACCCACACCCGCAAGCATACTTGAGAATTACATAAACATATAGAATAAATCATTGGCTAACAGAAGTAAGGCAGATGGCTCATTGGCTCATTCTAGCAATCTTAAATTCAACAGTAGCATCACTGCATCAGCATGTAACATGCAGGCATGCAGCAAATAAGTTCCAGGTGCAACCTCCTAACTTCCTAAGCACGTAGTCCATTACAAGTTCACGTGCCACCAGCCCACAACAAAATATTACAAGTTCACATGGTTTCATTGGTCCACCAATAATTAAAAAGAGATCAAACAAGTTACAAGTTCACAAATGCAATTAACAGATAAGGCATCAAAAGGAAGCACGTGCGCTTCATCCAATTCTTGCATCATTTGACTTGTTCCTGTGACCAAAAGGACGCTGTGACCAAAAGGGCGCCATGAGGCCATCTAACAACCACTCCATGTGTCCTCAGATTGTAAGTTCCTACATTAGAATAAACATGTCAACTTAGTTATCTATCATCAGACTTCACAAAGTAGCTGAAAATGAACACATTTCAAGAATGGCAAATCACCTGAAGCCCCTCTTGTATGTCCTGAAGACATGACCAAAAGGTTGTAGGCTGTTTATTTTTCTCATCAACTACACAACATAAGTGAACAAATGAGTTGTTTGCATTACAAAAATTAACAGAAAGCTATAAATGAGCAAATGCGTTGGTTTGTATTGCAGAAATTAACAGCAAGGACATAGGAGCAGGGTTAAATATACCTTTGTACTTGTTTCTCAGCCAATCTTGAGAGCACATTAGGGCCTCCAACATCTTGTAAGTAAGCCTGCTGCGATGCTCACTTAAAACCCTACCACCAGTGCTAAATGCTGATTCTGAAGCAACTGTTGTAACAGGAATAGCAAATATATCTCTAGCAATCTTTCTCAAAGTTGGAAACCGAGTTCCAGCCACCTTCCACCAATCTAAAACTTTAAAATTCTTAGTATTCATGTCCAATAGCTCTTCATCCAAGTAGCGATCTAACTCAGTCTTGAATCCCATTGTTGTTGGCCTTCTACTAGCAACACGAGCCATCATGGAAGATAAGTAATCATCACTGGGTCCTGTTGCAGGTGCTGCTGGAATATTGTTTCCCACATCATCTTCCCCATGGTACTCAAGCATCAAATCAGCCAACAAATTCTTAACCTCGAGAACCCTATCCTCGCACTCTCTACCAGTTGTCCCAAGCAAATCCTCAAAACAAATCAGCAACACTGTGGTTTTAAATCTAGGATCAAGAATAGTTGCGATGCCCATGAACCCTTGAATATCTGTCCAATATTTGTCAAATTTGGCTACCATATTGGCTAACATGGCTTGCACTAAAGGGTTTCCACAAGTTGACCACTCCCTAATCTCCTTTTTAACCTCAGCAATTTTAGTGAAATATATGTTAGCTGTTACATAATCTGTCCCAGAAAACAGTTTACTGATGTCATTGAACAATTTGAGCCTCCCTACAACATCCTCAGCAAAATTCCACTCATCCTCAGATGGCAATCAAGTGTACAGCCTATCTACACGGCTTGCCCTAATGAAAGCAGACTTGTATGGCAATGCATGACTAAGCATGGTAAAAGTTGAGTTCCACCTAGTCTTACAGTCAAGAATTATCTTTGTTGTGGCTTCCACTTTAACAAACTTAGCTATCTCCTCAAACTTTTCAGCCCTTTTTGGTGTAGCTGTCCAATATGCTACACTATCACGAATGTTTTCTATTGCATCTTTCAACTCCTCTAACCCATCCTTCACTATTAGATTGAGAATATGAGCAGAACAGCGCATATGCAACAGCTTACCATCATTCAAGAGCTTATGTCTTCCAATATTCCTAACAAGCAAAGGGATTACTGCATCATTGGTAGTGCAATTGTCAAGAGTAATTGCTGATATCTTCTCATCAAGATTCCACTGAACCAAGCTGTCATACAATTCTTCACCAATAATTTCAGCAGTGTGAGGAGCAGGGACATAAATGAATCTGTCATTCAATAGTTACAAACAAAATAAGAAACAAGATATGCAACCAGAGTTGAACATAATATGGAACCAGATCTAAGTAATAAGTTAGTACCTCATGAGAATATTTCTAAGATTCCAAGATTCATCAATAAAATGTGCAGTGATGGCCATGTAACCTCTCTTTTGGTTGTCAGATGTCCACATATCAGTAGTGATGGCCACTCTTGACTGAATTCCAGCCATATATTCAATGGCTTTTTTCTTCTCCAGCTCATATTGTCCCATAATATTAGATCTGAAATTAAATAGAAATTTATTAGAAAATTGATTGGCTCATACAAAATTGTAGAAAGGATATGGACACATAGATCTTATACCTTATTGTGTTCCTTGTTCCCATTTTGAATAAGGGTTGAAGTGCGCTGACAAATCTTCGGAAGCCAACATGATCAACCATGCTTAAAGGGTATTCATGAAGAACTATCATGTCACTAAGTTCTGCCCTAGCTATATCTTGGTCAAAGGTGTAGTTCTCCACTGAGACTGTGCCTGCATCTGTCTTGTTAAATCTCAAACCAGATTGCACCATTGTTTGCCCATTAAGCTTGATCTTCTTCAGCACACAAGTCTTCAAATGGCACTTCAAATGGTTAGTACCATTCTTTGACAACCCAGAAAGCTTCTTCGAGAAGTAGTTACATTTTGCATATTCATTGTTTCCATCTTTCACTTTCGTGAACTCATTCCAAACCGGTGATTTGAGCTTTCTCTTAGAACCAGCCTTGATTTCTTCCTCTTCTTCATCATCATCTATCTCAATTGGCAATGAATCATTGGCCGATTCAAGTTGAGGTGATCCGGAGATTGGAACGGAATCTGATTGCACTTGTGATGCTTCTGAGCCGCATTGCGGGTTGCTGCTCCCATCACTACCACTAGATGTAGACATCTTGTTCAGTCTGTAGAAGCACATTAAGAAATTAGCTAAATAAAAAATAAGCTAGTAGATCAAAACTAGACCAAATCTGAATATTAATTTATGAATGACAAAATAATCTAGCAACACTATAGAAAATAAGTTGCAACAGATCAAAACTAACATGACAAGTATTTATTTATAATTGAGCAAATTCGACCAATCAACATATACATCAACAGACCAAACAAAATAATCTAGCAACACTATAGAAAATTTTTATTTCTAAGAACAGATCACAACTAGACATATGCCATATATCTCAGAACACACAATCTTGCATCCTGCATATATCTTACAACTAAGCACAGCCACATAAACCAACATACGTGAACCAGAAACGTGAGAAGTCGTCATCTTTGCTTACCCCAGGGAGCGTTTCAGGTGCTGCTTTCGCACTTTCTGAGCGGCTGCAGCTGCAGCTGTACTCGTCGGAGACAGAGGAGGCCGACCACCCTTAGCTGCTGGCTTCTTGGCCGCTACCTTCTTGACCGTCGCACCAACAGGGAAGCCCTTCGGCTTAGCAGCAGCGACAGGTGCACTGGCTCGCACAGGAGCCGGCAGAAGGAGGGGGGCGGGTGTCGGTGTAGGCGATGCGCCATTTTTCCTCGTCCCTTCCAGATCCGGCTCTCGCAGGACGGCGTACCTTCGGGACGGCGTGGGGTCAGAACGCAAATGGACTAGGTGAAGAACAAGAAGAGCTGCAACTGCAATAATGGATTACTAGGTTAGGGCTGAGGAAGAGCATCACCTGCTGTCGTCTTGTCCGATTCCGGAGTTCTCCACCATGGCTTCGACCCGATCCGTGCGCTGCCGGGAGCTGGAGCTGCAGCTGCAGGCGAGGGGCGAGGCCGCGACTTGCTGCATGCCTGGCGCCTTGAGCTTGGCAGTGCCAAAGATTGGGAGGGGAGGGGCCGAGGGGGTGCCGGATCTGGGAGAGGAGAAGGGCGACAGGCTTCAGGCGGAACCGCGAAAGCGGAGGGGCGAGGACGCGAGGCGTCGTGAACTCGCGAGGGCCGAAGGCGCGTCGCGGTCTTGCGGTCGCGGTCGCCTCCGCAGGATGCGGTGCGGCGGCGGCTGGGAAAGAGTGGGGTGAGGGAGGGGAATAGGGTTAGGGTTTTAGAAGGGTTCACCATATATATACTAGTCTGGTTTATTTGGATTGGGCTAAATTTATGGGCCATATTGGGCTAAAATGTGTTAGAGATTGGGCTGGTTTAGTTTCTTATTGCGGGTATTTTTTACCCGCGGGTAGGCGGGTATGGGTAGTATGCATCCGTACCCGTACCTGCTTACCCGATGGGTAAGGAATTTTGTTCAATAACGTACCCACAGGTAGAAAATTTATTCCATACCCACCTTCTTATCGGGTAAAACACATCGGGTAATCGGGTTTCGGGTACCCATTGCCATCTTGACATGGAGATGAGTATACTTCTAAAGTCTGAGTGCTGAGTTCATCGGCATCAACGGAGCAACACCATGTTGGTGGGTCGTGGACTCAATCTATATTCCACACACCATTACACCAAGTGTGACATGCTGGCCTACATGTCCAAAGACATCGCGAGAACAATAGTTTGGTGGAGTGGGGCAAGCAACAATATCAAAATAGTCATGCAGATGATCTCCACTTTCACTCTCAGAGCTTATAAATTACTCACATTAATCGAAAAAATAGAAATTACCACACTACCATTATGATAAATATTAATGTAAAATATCTTACACCTAACTAAAAATAAATCCAAGGGCCATTATGAAAAATTAATCTAAAATATCATTCATCTATGTGCAAATTAGAAACATAGTATTAATTAGAAAATTAAATAATAAACAATTATTCAATCAGGCTAGAAGGAAAATAAAAATATTTATATGAAGAATATAGTAGTAAAACTTAATCAAGCAAGATCTTAGTATTTACCCAACAAAAGGAGTCTCCATGATCTCTCTCAAGACCTAGAAATTACCATGTTAATCATAGAAATTAGAAAAAATAACAACCATTGGTTTTTATGGGTATGTTTGAGATTGATTTGTGATATGATGGCAACATAGATTATCATGTATATTTTAACAGAGTCATGATGGAATATCCTATGGAGATAGATCATGTACGTGTTTGAGTTCACTAGGACTCCAGGAGAAACTATATATATGAATGGATCAAAATAGAATATCCTATGTATTAGATATAGCGAGATAGATCATGTCGTGTATTTGAATTGACCACGAGGACTCCAGGAGATATAACAAAATGTCAAATATGGAAATAAATGATTACTTTACCATGTTGGAATAGAATCTATCAAACACTAGGTAATCATGAATCGTGATGCAAAGCAAGCAGATCATAACAGCAGGAAGAGCTTCCAAGGCCGTGTTCCCACTGGTCATGCAGAGAGACGCCATCGCCATTATCAGTGAGTCCGGTGATCGCATCATATCAAATTTGCAGCTGCAGAAGTTGTACCAGGCAGCCAGCTCAGGCTTAAGAGGAGCAAACCATCACCCTCAAGGACTCCGGGAAGCTGACGAAGTAGCCACCGGATGCGAACAAGCTCCGGAGAAGCTAGCGTGATGACAAATAGCCGATGATGGAACTCTAGGTCTCTCTAGAGGATGAAGAACTGCAAGGTGATATCTAATTAGGTTCCGTGCAACAAACAACGCAGAAGCAGAGTTTCAGCAAATAGCTGGAAACCTGTACTAGATCACTGCCGGCAGCTAGCTTCTCCAACATCAATCAAGATTGCTCCAGGGATGAGATCATGAGAGAGAGAGGCGGGGGGGGGGTGAGGATGGAGGGAGGATTATTAGGATAACGCAACAAATAACCGTGAGCGCAAGTGGCTAGCACAGGATCGGGTCAAGGAGGTGTTGCAATTTTTAAGCTTCAAAGGCATCGATCAACGACTAAACGCGCGTGCACGTCATGCAGCCCCCTGAAGCATCTCTGCTCGCACAGGAAGTTGTGCGTTGGGCCCTAGCCAGCTATGCTAATTATTGCAGCATAAATAAGTTCAATATTCACAACTCCAAAAGCCATGAGCAGGGAGTTGCAACAGATACAGTCAAAGCATCAAAGGTAAGCACGTTGGATCAAATGACCAGCACTTTTCACTGTTTATCATTCATTTGTCTTTCTTGGTTCTAATAAAAACATTATCTTTTCATGAACACCGCATGCTCACAATGTTGAAAATTCAGACTAATCTGATACATTTTCATCGTTCCGGCAGCATCCGCCTCTACCTACCCTGAATAACCCAAGCATGGTAACTTTGCTTATGTTGTCTTTTCAGTTGCAGGGCAAAGGATATTTGCTGAGTGATTACTTTAAACTATCATGAGCTACTACTCCAGAATAATTAGTACTAACTCATACATATTATGGTGTAGATTACCAAATATTCAATTAAGCTCCATTGGGTCAGGCTGAGGTATGCACATCAGAACTCATATTTTTTGTTGTTACTACACAACTTATCTTCATCTTGACTGTATGTACCAATGGTATACAAGTTTGTTTATATAATAAACTATTTCCTTAATTAAAATAGAACCTTACAAATTCAAAAATGTATCTTTTGCTTGTGTTAAAAAAACAAACATATCTCTCTCCCTCTTTCTTTTCCAGCCCAGCCCAAACCCTCTTTTCCCCTCCCTCCCTTTTTCTCCCGCACAGCCCACCTGGCCCAACTCGCCTCCCTGGCCCAACTCGCCTCCCTCCTGCTCTCTCTCACCACCAGGTGGGGCCCGCATGTCGGACCCCTCTTCTTCCTTCGGCTGCCCAGCTCCCCACCGTCGCGCGCACTGCCGCCCGCCCGAGTGCCCGCACCGGCTCGCCTCCAACTCCACCTGAGCCCGCCTTGATGCCGCCATCAGTGCCGCCACCATCCCCTCGCCTCCTCCCCTCCCTCAGTCATAACCGTTGCCGCCATTATGGCCATCAAGACCAGCCATCGAGCTCCATTGCCCCTTCTCTTTCTCGGCCTTCCTGCTCCCTCCCTCGCCCTATAAATGGCACACCCGGGCTCTTGCCTCGCTCCTTTCCCTGCTCCCGGACCTTGCGTCCCCTTTCTCTACCCCATGGCACCGCCGCACGCCGCATCCGGAGTGCCGTCGTCGTCGATCTCCTGCTCTGTCGTGTCCCGTCAACTTTTAGCCACCTCTGGAGCTGCGCGCCGTGGTGAGGATGCCCCCAGTCCCTTTTCCCCTCTTTCTCCCGCACCAGCGCCACAGCAATTCCTTGCCGGAGCACACCGTCCGCCCCTCACCGCCGTGAGCTCCACTCCGGCCACCGCAGCGCCTCCCCGACAACCAAGTCCAGACGGCCGATTCCGACCATCCGCCGCCGCGCCGCTCGCCGCGTACGTGAGAGGACTTTGATGTCGCCTAGAGGGGGGTGAATAGGCGCACCTACAGATTTTCACTCAAACACAGCGGATTAAATTGACTATCTGCCAAACTCGGAACTTCCAGGTTTCAAATCCGGAACTTCCGGATTTGGGCTAGACAGTAGGTGAACTCGGAACTTTCGAGTTTGTCAATCCGAAACTTTCGAGTTCACTCAGAACAGAGTGAACACAATAAAAGTAGTGCTAGTAAATGAATATAAATTCAAACCCCAATTGTAGAGTCTGCTCAGTGAAGTTTCTTAAGCAGGTTCACACAGATCCAGCATGCACAAAGCAACAATCTCTCCAAGACACAAGTGTCTAATGGAAAGCTCCTCAAATTCTAGTCTCCGTTGAGGAAGCTTATATCGACCCTAAGGTCAAGCTATTTCCTCCTTCCACTATGTGATCATACGCCCTTGTGGCACAAGATCGGTGTTGCAACAAACTTGCCGCTGCTCACCACAATCTTTGGGAGCTAGCCGGCGACACCTAGCCATCTAGGAGGCTTCACCTCCAAGAGTAACGAATGCGAACCACACAAATCACGGCTAAGCTCAAGTGCTCAAGGTTTGCTGTGCTCTTTAGTGCTCTCAAGCATTCACTCTCTCAACCCAACTCAAGGATATACTCTAATCACACTATCTCACAAAGAGAGGTTGGGGAGAGCTCAACTATGACTACCAAACTTCTTGGGACGACCAGCAATGAACAGAATAAAGCCTGGAACAGCAGCCCACCAATGAGGGGGCTAAGGGGTATAAATAGCTAGTCCCAACAAAACTAGCCATTATGTGACAGTTAGAACCCGGAACTTCCGGATCCTATAACCCGGAACCTTCGGGTTTTCAAACTAACTAGCCGTTAGTGCCATAGGTGCCAAATCCGAAACTTCCGGATTCCAAATCCGGAGCTTCCGGATTTGCCCTGGCAGCAAAGCTAAACTATGCACGTGAGGCTTTTGTGTCTCTTACAACTCACTAGGGCTATTTGAGCACTGAGACTAAACCAAAGACCATTGTGATGCATCCCTCTTGATAGTACGGCATACCTAAACTCAAGATCAAAGATAAATTATATTTCAACTTCTTGAGCATCTCATTTTCATCTTATGCCATGCCTTGATCAATCACAATTTGAGGATTGCATCCAACTTGGCTTCTTTACTTTGAGCACGTCTTCCTTGAGCTAGTGACCTTGAACTTTATTCTTTGAATGAAATCCACTTCTAGTTCAAGTCATCGTCTTCACAATAAGATTCTAGAAAGATTGATACTTGCCAACATGAACACCACACATGATCAAGATTCTTCAAGTTGAACCCAAATAACATTTCGTCACCCTAGCATCGGTTCCTCGGCACAACCACAATTGTTCTTCTCCAAGCTTAGTTCCTAGAAACCCATTCTCGAATTCCAACTCTTCATCCTTGCATCATATATAGCTTCACATAGGCTTGTATCACATTTAACTCACAATGAAATCCATTTTGATTCACAAGCAATTTTTCTTCTCTAATGAATGACACTTGTCAATATAAAATTCTCTATGCCTCTTAGAAATCTTGGACTAGATCATTATCGGTTTCTTTGCTCATGCCAAGCCTTTGCTTACAGAGCCTCTAGAAACACGCCTTTCGATCTCATCCATTTATTCTCAAGAGCCCTCTTGAACTCACATTGATTTTGCCATTATAATGAACATCATTTCTTTCATGCTTGCTTGATCATCAACTATCACATGTATTTCTTGTGACAAGTTTCTCCAAATATGAGACTATGCCTAAGCATACACCTTTGTCTCATTCACAATACCTTGACTTGCCACTTTGAGTACTACATATATCAACAAGCTTTATTTGTATATACGAATAAATTCTTCATATCTCAATTCATATCCCTAATGTTTAGGTTTAATTTCATACTAGCCCCTGGCTTCTTTAGATCTAGCCCCTGGAAGTTCCGTTTCTTCTAAAAAAAGCCCCTGGAACCTTGCTTTAGCCATATCTTTCTCGTTTTAACTCCGATTTCAGCGATCCTTGCGCTCACGCAATCCTCGCAAGGCGTACAACAGCTTTATCACCATTCCTTCTCTATTTTTACTGTTTTATGTATTGTTCCTTATTTTGTGCATGTTTTGCTTGTGTGATCGTGTAGATGACATGCCGTTCGAGGGAAATCAAGAGCAGTAGTTCGAAGAAGAGAAACAACAGTTTGTCAAGGAAGGCAAGTGGACTTATCCCCCTGTATATTCCATTTTATCACAATAGTAGCATGATAATTCACTTTACTTTATTGCTGAGTTGCATAAATTTGATGGGACACCTATTAAGGACTTTACCGAGTCTTTTACCCCAAAACCTTGAACACCTGATTTAATGTATCTGTTGGGTAGAAATGCTTATGTTCTTAACATTGGGAATTGTGATATCATAATATTTTGAGAAATGTTAATCATGCTTTATTCATGCTATTATATTGTGGTTAATTACAAGATTATATAACTTTAATTGGAACATGGAGAACCACCCAGGAAAATAGTAGAACCACAAGAACCACATGGCTCTGGTCTTGGCTGCTTAATTAGAGACTCTAGTTTGAAGCGGTCTTACGGAAAGGGCAAGAGGGGCGGCGGTTGACAGGGATAACTTGGTCCTCTTGGGAAGTGGGCTTTGCTAAGACACTATGCCCATTAGGTAGGTTTATGCTCTGCTACTGCTCCGGAAACCATAGCGGACTACTTCTTACTAGGGAATCTTTGTAAAAGACTTGTCGCATCCCTATGCAATCACACCTCGGAAATGTGGTATTGTGCCTGATCAGCACAGTGTGGTTGGGTCCAAATTTCTTTTGAACTTTTACGCGACTTTTGGTGAAAGTGTACAACCTCTGCAAACTATAAAACTGATATATCAGCCATGCTCATAATTAAGAGCGGCCTGGACCCTCACATGATAATCGAACTTGAAGAATAATTTAATATGTGGTGCTATAGCTTTAGAATGTTGGATCCTTTATGTTTATATGCTTAAGTGGGTTGGTATAAACTTACATCTAGTAATTAGGTGCTTGCTAATAAAATTTGACCAACTAAAATGCCGCTCGCGCCGCCCCGTCCTTGAGTAGCCGCTCGCGCGTGAGAGAGGGAGGTAGAGAGAGGCCGGCCTTGAGCGGCGCGGGGAGGTAGAGAGAAAGAGGGAGGGAGGGAGAGATAAAGAGAAGGAGGAAGGGGAGAAAGAGACCGCGCTGGCTCCGCCCGCCGGCCGCCGCACTGAAGGTTGCGCGGGCCGGATCCGCCACCGCACTGGCCATTGCGGGAGAAAGAGAGGGGGGAGAGAGAGAGTGAGGGAGAGAGATTGGTTAGGGTTTCGCTGGGGTACGGGGTTTTTAATGGGCTCGGCCCATTAACTGAGGTGTGCTGTTGTAAATGGACTGCCTCTGAAAATATGACGATTAACAGAGGCGGTCACGTTAAAGTTGACCGCCTCTGTTAATCGATTTTCTGAGGTTAATAAGAAATGATCACCTCTGTTAGTGCTGTGCATTAACAGAGGTGGTTATTTTTTGTGCCCGCCTTAGAGCTTCTAAAAAAAGTCGCTGTTAATCAGTTTTTGTAGTAGTGAGACATAAACTAGAATGATGAATCAACTATCATGATTAAACTTGGGCTGAAGATCGAATGGACACAGTTTTGTTGATGATGTGGCGCAATGTGAGTTGAGAGAAATCAAAGTTAATGATGTTTAGTGGGGAGCTTCTATATAGGTTTTATAGATTATAGTGTTCAAAGCACTATTGTTTCTTTACAACAAGATCTTGATGGTAAAACCACACTTGTGTTTGGATGATACTCTTTCTAAATCCTTTTTTTATTCAGTGGAACAAATATCTCATGTTCAAAGTAAAAACTATTCTATCCTAAAAAAATTACTGATGTTTAGAACAAATGCTTCACGATCAAATAAAAAATGTTCTAGCTTCACAAGAAAGTTTTCCAATATTTAGAAAAATAAGAAACTATCCATGATGGATCTTATTTTGTTGCATGTAACACAAAGTTGAAACATATGTAAAAGCGGGCCTAAGTTTAAGAGAAGAACAAATTTGAAGTTTCAAAAATGATCTACACACTTTGATTATTATTGACATTTGTATGCACATAACAGCAAAACAAGGAAGGACTCGACTACATCGAGAGGGCTCACGATTTAGACACCGAGGGAGAGCCCCCCTATCATCTTCTCTTCCCGCCCCTCCACCCCCTCCATCCACCCCCGCCGCAGACCTCCCCCTCGCCAGCGTCACCTCCGATGCCGGCGAGGACCACCGCTCCAACCCCTCCCCATCCCCTCCAACCCCATCGGCCTCAACCGCTCGTCCTCGCCGCTGTCCACCTCCTTCCCACCCCGCCACAGACCTCACACTCGCTGGCATCACCTCCGATGCCCGCAAGGACCGCTGCTCCAATTCTCTCCCTCCCCTCCCCTCCCCTCCCTTTCACTCCAACCCCGTCCCTCCACCGCTCGCCCCCGCCGCCGCTAACCCTACCCACCGGGGGTCCTCCACCACCCTGCCGGTGGTGCCGACGGTGCTGGCCTTGCCGCTCATGCCCACCTCCTCCGCCGGGCCGGTTGCTGCCCACGACCATTTCTCTAAAGCCACCGGCCATGGAAACTCCTCAACCCCGAACCACTGCCACCGCGCTCGGCGGCGACCCACCACTGGCCGCTTCGCCCACAACCCCCGCCGACTGTTCCACCCACCTCCCACCGAGCTACTTCCTTTGATTTGTTACTTTTTGTATCTCGGTTGATACTTTACGTTGTTGTAATGGGAGGGACTCTCGATTTGGCTCTAAATCCAGAGGTCTCTTGCTGCAGCATTATTCCGCTATACTTTTTTTTTGAAACCTCTGCCGTACTTTTCTTTATACCTTATTTTATATGAGAGAATGAAGTGGATTTATTTCACTTATTACTTCGTGCATCCTAAAATATAAGTAAGTTTGTTCTAGGCCAAACTATTCTAACTAAGTTTATAGAAAATATAATAAAAGTTGTAGGATAATAGTCGGGAAACCTCGATGAAGTTGAAAAAGGATAGGAGAAGGTAGGAAGAAAAAAAATACTGAATAAAGACATAACTCCTTAAAATATCTGGGTGTTCCTAGATATGCCAACACTAATTCTTTTACATAGTCTGTTTGAAATGTTAAACTTTTTACATGCAATAATTCGTTTTTGGGAAAATCGTTCCCGCGGACCCCCACCCCCTCCTCCCGCACTCCACTCCAATGGCCGCCACTCTCCCGCACTCCCATCTCCGCCTCCACCTCCCGCTCTGCACCCCCATCCCCTCCTCCCGCCGCCGCCATCGCCTTCGCCTCCCCTCCCTCGTCGCCTCCTCGCGCCTCCAGAACCCCACCACCGCGACCCACCCGGTCCTCCCGCCCCCGGCACCAGCCCCCTCCGCCGCCCAACTCGCCGCCGAGGGGGCCTCCCTCGCGCCGCGCTGGGAGCATCGATTCCCGGGCTCCGTCTCCGCCCCAACAAGCTCCGCCGCCGTCGGTGGGCTCGCCGAGGCGGAGGATGCCGTCCTGCGCGCTCCCTGGAGGTGCGTCGCGCGGTGGCCGCCGAGGCGCTCGTGGCCGTGCTCAGCGGCGGGAAGGTGGGCGGACTGACATACATCAATAACCTCACGGCACTGATGGGGCCGTTCGTGGACCGCGTCGTCGTCGAGGCCGCCGCAATGCGGCGGGACCGGCCGGACCTCCGCATATGTCCTTTTTTTTTTGAAGCAACAGGAGGAGTTCAAGACTCCTACTGAATATATATATTAAAACAAAGGGAAAAAGTCTTTACAACGCGAACTTCAGGAAACAAAGAAAGAAAAAAAAAATCAAAACTAAAACTAGGCTCAACCAAAGGAACTTATCCATTCTTCTAACTGTGGTTTGTGTTTCGCCTTGACTCGATGCATAAGCAACGCGAGTTCTTTTTTGAAAGTAGCCCGGCACTGCCCCAATGACGGTTGAATTCCTTGAAATATCAGTTCATTTCTTGCTGTCCATATGGTCCAACATAACAAGATGATTAAACTCATGAACATGGGTGAGCTGATTTTAGCCTTGATGCTTTCTATGTTTCCAAAAAATGAATCTGAATCCACCGGAGTTATTTGCAACATATTCCAGCAAGTTAAAGCTAGCGGGCATTGGAAGAACAGATGTTGCGAGGTTTCCTCAATGCCGTTATTACAGATAGCACAATCATATGATGGTAGAACCATATTCTTCCTTCTGAGAATATTTCGAGTACTTAATCTGTCCACAATTAGAAGCCAGAAGAAGACCTTGTGCTTGTTTTGACAGCAAGATTTCCATAGCCACTTGAAAACTGGATGAGCGTCTGCATGACCAAGAAGATGGCGATATGCTTTTGTGAGGAGAAGTGTGGCGTGCCCCAAATATAAGTCCACCAATCTTTCTCAACCGAGAGCTGAAAATTGTCTAACTTAATCTCCAGGAGCAAGAATTGATTGTAGGCTTCCACTGAGAGAGGTAAAAGGAACAATGTGTGTAGAGGTTCTGTATGAAATGCTTTATTGAAAGTCACTCTCTTATTTTTTACAAAAGAAAAGAGTTCTGGAAAAATTTGGCTATGCACATGACCATCCCAAAGGTCTGTCCAGAAATAGCATGATGAACCATCTTGTAGACATACTGAAGCCATTCCTTTAAAACTTTGTAACAACTTTAAATTGTCACGCCACCAAAAAGAGCCCTTTTTTATGTGACTGGGCAGTTTTCCATTTTGATAATGCTTTTCCCAGACAAGCTGAACCCAAGGAATGTCTTGTTTGTTAAAGAATTTATGCAAATTCTTGAGCAAAAGGGCTTCATTTTGTGTTCTAAGATTGAGCACTCCTAATCCCCCTTCTTCCTTTGGTAGACATACCATATTCCACGCTGCCTTGGGAGGTGTTTTTGCATTTACATTGGCTCCTCTCCACAAACAATGTTTTCTGAACTTATCAATTTGTTTGATAACAGGTTTTGGTAGGAGGAAGGTCCCCATTTGAAACATTGGTAAGGCAGTAAAAACAGAATTGGCCATTTGTAACCTTCCTGCTTGTGTCAAGAATTGAGATGTGGCTTGCAGTCTTCTTTCACATTTGGAGATCAGAGGTAGGAAATCATTAACCGTTGGTTTCGAAATTCCAAGTGGCAAACCTAGGTAGGTGAAAGGAAGAAACCCTTTTGAACAATTGAAACTTGTAGAGAGCAAATCTAACTTTTCATCATCTAGATTTATGGGGACCATCATAGATTTGTTAAAGTTAACTGTCAAGCCAGTAGCCAAAGTGAAGGTGTTCAAAATGTCATTCAAAGTCTGTAACTGTCTCACACACCCCTCCATAATGATGAGTGTGTCATCTGCATATTGTATCACTGGAAAAGTATTATCTGAAGTGCACAGGACTGGCAGGCGAAGTAAACCTTGTTCCAGAGCTGCATTGATGAGAGTTTGAAGAAAATCAGCTGCTAGAACAAACAACAAAGGTGAGAGTGGATCACCTTGCCGAACCCCTCTTTTACAATGAAAAGTTTTTCCAGGTACTCCATTTAGCAAAACCGAGGAAGTGCCAGAACTAAATATAGAATGCATCCATGAAAGCCAAGTACCCCCAAAACCTTTTGCCTGCATCAGGTTTAACATTGCTGTATGCTCCATTCTGTCAAAAGCCTTTTCAAAATCCAATTTCAGAATAATAATTTCCTTCTTACTTTGATGACAAAGGTGTAGATATTCAAAGGACCATGCTAGGCAATCTTGAATTGTCCTTGTCTTGATAAAACCATACTGATTTTTGTGTACTAAATCAGTTATTACTCTTTGTAATCTGTTAGCCAAAAGCTTTGTGATTAACTTCATGGAACAATTGAGAAGAGAGATGGGTCTAAAGTCACTAGCTATACATGGGTTATCCATTTTCGGTAATAAAGTAATGTATGAACCATTTATACTTTGGAGACAAATGTCACCCTTTTGAAAGTCCTCACACAACTTGTAGAAATCTGGTGCTATGATATGCCAACATTTTTTCAAGAAGTCATTATTAAAACCATCTGGTCCAGGAGTCTTATCAGTAGCCAAACTTTTTACCACAAGGTCTATTTCTTCATGTGTAAAAGGTGTTTCCAACCGTTCTAAATTCTGGGCTGATTGTAAGAGCTGATCAAGATTATGAGGCATCGAAACTGGGTTGGAAGTGCCCAATCTTTCTTTATAAACTTCCCACAAGATTTCAGCTTTGCTATTATGGTTAAAAACCTCTGTTCCATCTTCAGTTTTTAGAAGCGTAATCATTTTCTTTCTGTGCCTGATCGTAGCAGTTGAATGGAAGAACCGAGTACTAGCATCTCCAAATTTAACCCATTTGACCGTGCCTCTTTGCTTCCAATAAATTTTTTGTTGATGTAACAAAGCTGTTAATTTTTCACCCAGCAATTCTTTGAAATTCCATTCTTCCAGAGTTAGATCTCTATATTCCTCCAGAATTTCCATGAGAGAGAAAACCAATTTGATGTTTGCAATATTATCTGAAAGACTCGAAATGTGTTTTTGCCAAGCCTTTAGAACTCTTCTCAGATTCTTAAATTTAGCAGTTAACACTTTTGCCGAATCAGTTTGGTTAGTTGGTAAAGACCAACCATGACTCACCACTAGTAGAAAGTGCTCATGTTCCATCCAATAATTTTCAAAGCGAAAAATGTTTCCTTTTGGGATTGCAGTTTCAACTTGAACAAGACAAGGAGTATGATCAGAGATTTCTGAGACTAGTGTTGACACCGTTGTATTAGGATAAGTCAAAGTCCAAGTTATAGAGGTAAAAAACCAGTCTAAACGTTCCAACAAAGGAGGGTGCTGTTTATTCGACCAAGTGAAACGCTTCCCTTGCAAAGGTAATTCAACAATACCCAAAGAATTGATTGTTTCATTAAAAAGCAACATCGCTGTGACATCTCCCCCTGGTCGATTCCTATTGTCAAGTGACCTTATCAAGTTAAAGTCTCCCACTATAATCCAATCTTGTTCATCAGGCATTTGAATATTTTTGAACCACTCACAAAAGTCTCTCTTGCCATCAGGAGTACAAGGAGCATAGATATTTGTTAAAAGCCAATAGTTTCCATTATGCAAAGATTTGAATTCTAAAGACATTGCAAAATCATTCTGAAACACCAGGGTGCCTTCAAAGAAAACTCCTTTCCAGGCTACTAACATTCCTCCCGAGGCACCAACAGATGGTAAACATACAAAGTTATCAAAAGATGTAGGGCAAATGTTCTTCAAGAACTGTAAATCAAAAGAGGCTTTCTTGGTTTCTTGGAGGCAAAGAATGTCACAGCCACTTTCAACCACTTTGTTTCTTACTGAATCCCACTTCAAATTAGAATTAACCCCTCTAACATTCCAACTTAGAATTTTCCAAGCTCTGTTATGCGTCTGATTCATGAAAGCCCAAACTAAGAGGAGTAAAATGAAGGAGTAAAAAATTACTCTTCCTCAGCCCAAGCAAGATCAATAAACAAAAGAGACATAAAAGCCACAGCCACTTATCAACCAATAAGTTCACAAGATAACAAACTAGATAGATCCGATACAAAGGTTTGTGCAACATTAAAAAGACATAGTGACAAAAGACCCTCCTTTTCGCAATAACTGCTAAAAAACAGTTACTTCTTAGCCTTCTTCTGTGCTTCTGAAACCTGATCATTTTTCTTGTTCTTAGGTTTCACTTGTTTAGCTCCACTACGGGCAGCTACAGCATCTTCAGTATTTTTCTTCTTACTTTTAGCTTTACCCAGGCCTACATTATCAGAACTAGAGGCTTGGACTGACTCTTTCTTGCTTTTGACACCAATAGCTTCTTTGACATTGGTTCTCTTCTTCCTGAGAGCTGCTTCTGAAATCTTATCTGCATCTAACTTGCAAAAGGTCTCACCCAAATTCCTGATAATGGATGGAGAAAGGATTGGTGGTGCACTATCACAAGCTAGACAATTCTTGTCTGCACAAGTATTCACTTTAAAACCATTGTAAGCTTTTTTGATTCTTAGGCTTCTTCTCACAGAAGAGTCCACCAGAATTTCCTCTTTTCTCTGCTTCTTTTTTTTGTTGGTTGTAAAACCCTCACATTCTGACTGTGTGGGGCTTGTAACTGGTGTTATGTCTTCAATTACTGCTTTGCCTTTCTTATCAACAGCTGTAGGAAGTGAAATTGTGGAGCACCCAAGAACAGAATCTGCTGGACAATTTTGGGGAATATGAAAGATGATGTTTCCTGTCCCTGAGTTGAAGAAGTCCCACGCTTTGGAGCACAGAAAGTTCTTTGCCCAGCTGAAATGGGTAGGAGATAACAAAGCAGTTGTGAAGAAATTACTCCATTCAGCAGGAATATTTACTGACGACTTATCGACATTTCCATCTTTAAAGTGTTGAGCCCATAATCTTACAGCTTCAGCATTCTGCCTTGGAAAGAAAGATTTAGAATTTGAAGCCCAGTAGTTTGCTAGACCTGGGTCCATAGAAAAGCTATCAGCTATTTCCACAAACCCCAACTGAATATTTCCCTGATTATTAAGAATTTCCACATCTTGCTCCTGTGCATCACCTTCTTCCATCTCTGCATCACCCATTAACATATTTTCTGGGAATTCTTCTACTAAGAAATTTTCAAGTGGTACCACTGGCAGCTCTACAGCATTTGGGAAATCTTCAATTTGTTCAATTTCAACATTTAAATCAAACTCCTCTTCAATGACATTGGGCACCAAAACATTTGCCTCAATGAAAGCTTCTTCCATAATAATTTCCTCACCCACCTCCCCTGCTGCAGGATTTAAGATTTCGCCTGCATTAATTGGTTGATCAGCATCCTCCAAAGGCAAATCATTTAAGTCTAACTCAGGGTTGGCTAAAGGAGCTTCCAAGCCTAGAACCAGATTTGGTTGTTCTATCCCATTTTCTGGCCATGGCTCCCAACCTGCACCTTGATTGTTTTCCCCTTCTCCAATGCCATCTTGTACATCTTCTACTGGCCCTGGGCCGACTTGACCATGACCAAAAAAATCAAAAGGAGCATTTGGATCAGGTTGATCATCAGGTAAGGGATCTTCATCTGGTGGCATTCCACCCAGTAGGTCATTCTGAATTATTTCACATTGCACTGTCCAAGATTCACCATGAAAACCCTCCGCGTCAGAAAGAATGAGAAACTGTGGTACTGATTCAAGATCAAGTACCCGAGCCTTAACAATCAACCTAGCCAATTTAGAGAAATCTTTCTCCCAAGAAACCACTCTCCCAAAAGAACAAACTGCATTATCAAGATATTCCTGCTCCCAGTAGTCAACAGGGAAACCCAAGAGCATAAGCCAGCACTCTCTATTGAACTGAACTGATCTCCAGTTACGACCACGATTATGCTTGACAAAACTCAAGTTCACATCACCAAAAGCATGTGGGCTATTCAAGATCAGATTGTCACAATCATGAATAAAGCTGAAACGAACGTAAGCTTGGCCAAGATGGCAGGGCTGAATATCCACAATCTCTATTCTCAAATGATCAACCAAGAACTCATGAACTACTTCTCTGATGTTATGGAAGGAGACGAGATTACCCGGAAACGGATCAATGGTTACAATTGCCAGTTCCTCATTGCGACGACGAGGACGTCCAACCACAGCACGCACTGCCGGTGTCCTGTTCTCAACTGGCTGCCAATGCATTCCTCTCGGCAAGTATGGAGCAGGGTCTGCACGCTGGAACGCCATTGACGAAAAGGTGTTTGTCTCTGGGGAAGCAGAACGTGAGCTACCCTGCTGTTGATTAGGGATTTCTTGTATCGGCAGATACGAGGAAGAGGAAGGGTCAGCAATGTTGCTAGACTTGCCATAAAGAGCTTGGTGCATATTAGTAAACGAATCAAACACAGGTGGACCTTGAGAACTTGCCCCACCCATCAGAGAAACATCTGAAGGCATTTCTGCTGTATTATCTAAAAGAATTTCCAACCCATTAAAAACAATATTTTTCAACTGAGCAGAATTTCCTTGTTTAGTGTGACCCGGTAAAACATTCGAGACATCATTCCTTTCTAAAGAAGGCGGAATTTTTGCCTTCCAAAAATGACCCTGTTCCTTCTTTTTAGCCCAACAATTAATAGCAATATGACCCCAACTTTTGCAGGAGAGACACCGAATGCTATTGCGACAATCACGCCTTCCATGTAACGAGGAAAGGCATCTAGAGCAATTAACGAAATTATTACCTTGACTGTCTAGTGGCCCATTACTGTGAGAAGCATTAACTCCTGGTTTTCGAATTTGAAAACCCGTGTTCTTCGCAAGAACTCTGCTCTTCAGAACACCTGCAGAATCATGTGAAGAACTAGAAGGCTTTGAAGATTCCACAAAATTCAACCGCTCAAAAGCAGAGATTCTGGGGAAAACCACCCTGGAAAAAACAGATTTCTTCACACCAATTGGTACACAATTTTCTCCAGAAAGAGGTGGTCCTTCTTTGACTGCCTCCACATAAGAACTGTCAGAGCAAGCTTGCAACGTCCAAATGAGACCACTAGAACGAAACTATCACGACTGAACCCCGTGCTGACATTGATTGGTTTTCCAAACCTTCTCCAAACCAAAGCTTGACAATCTAAACCCGGTTGCAGGTTTAGACGAGGATCCATGAGGGGCAGAAGAGAGATCAGATGCGTACCTCGTTACTCCATTCTCTCCCGGCCACTCCTTCATTCGTAGCTTGAAGAGGAGTTTTACTGAAACTCCCGCATATGTCCTTCAACGCGCGGGCAAAGGTGTACATCCAGGAATCCGGTCTTGTCGAGCTAGTCAAGTAAAGATCCCAGCTTTGCATTCCTTCATCTGTTTCCTCGGTTTATTTCTGTTCTGTCTGCACAAGAACTGTGATAATTCCACTACCAGATGCATTGCCAATCATAAAAATGCAATTTTTATATTTTATACACGTGCAATTCTCCATTATTGAGATGATTACATTGCATACTTTAGGTGGTTCAAGCAGACATATCCCCAAATTGCCAAAGTAATTTGTGCGTGTTCTGGTGATTTGGGGAAAGTAAGGATGATCATAAAGTGGCTGAGGTCAATTTATGTAAAAGGAGATTTTTTGGGACGTGTCCTTGCCAATGGTGGATCCTTTTTGAACAGAAGCTTTGAAGAATTGGAAGAGATTATTGACTATCTGGAAAGCTGTGGTGTGAGGAGAGACTGGATTGGTTATGTGGGTCAGTAGATGTCCACAGCTGCTGAATCTGTCCATGGATGAGTTGGAGACAAGAGTGAGGTTTTATACGGATATGGGAATGGATGAGAAGGATTTTGGCACTTTGGTCTATGACTATCCAAGAGTTCTTGGATTTTTAAGTTTGGAAGAGAGGAACAGTAAGGTGTTTGCTTTACATTTAGTTTAAGTTCTGTGCTATTTTTGTTGCACACAGTACATTGGCAGGATTGTTAGCCTCTTTTGTTTTATGCAGTTCATTTTTTGTTCATTGCTACGAAAAGAAGAGTTGATCTTCAGAATGGTTGAAGCTCTATTTATTTTTGTACTCTAGGAAAAAAAGGGTGAATACAACTGACTCGCAGTATGTCTTTCCCCTACTAATATTATGCATCAATGTGC
The DNA here is from genome assembly GCF_016808335.1 of Panicum virgatum. Classification (NCBI taxonomy): domain Eukaryota; kingdom Viridiplantae; phylum Streptophyta; class Magnoliopsida; order Poales; family Poaceae; genus Panicum; species Panicum virgatum. The sequence continues at coordinate 2,833,323 of NC_053146.1, forward strand.
TGATGAGCAATATGTGGTCTTATGTGTTGAGAGTTCCATATGAAATAATTTATCTACTTTGAAGTGTGAATTGATAAAGAAGTAAGGAACTCATTTACTAGCCCTCCTTGTTACTTTTGGAAGGTCTCTGATAACTACTGAGTTAGTTTAGATATTACATTCAGTTCCTTGACTTCTATTTTTCTAGTTGCTAACGAAATATCATTCTGGGTCACAGGTTCAATATCTCAAAGAAGTTTGGTTTGAGCAACGAAGAACTTGGGAGGCTACTGGCTTTAAAGCCACAACTCATGGCCTGTAGCATTGAAGAAAGGTGGAAGCCTCTTGTGAAGTATCTGTATCACCTGAATGTTTCACGGGATGGCATGAAGCGAATGCTGCTGGTCCAACCTATAATATTCTGTCTTGATTTGGAGACAGTGATAGCACCAATGGTAACTTCATACTTGCTTTGAAATATATTTGCATCTTTTAGCTGTTATGCGCTTTTCAACTTCTGGTATTCACAGAAAACTATTATGATTATCTAAGCTTCTCCTTGAAAATTGTTTGATTTGTGAGACTTCCTCTTTAAATCTCCAATAGGACTAAGTGTTTAATTATTTCTGCACAGTGTGCTACTGGGGTTTATAGATCTTAATGGTCTGAAGTCTTGTAGTTTGACTCCTCTACCTCTATGCAAACATCTGTTTCAGGTACAATTTCTACAAGATATTGGTGTTCGGAGTGATGCAATCGGCAATGTGCTTGTGAAGTTCCCTCCTGTATTAACTTATAGCCTGTACAAGAAAATACGGCCAGTGGTGTGTTCTCATATCTTGTTATTATTCGTTTTGGTTTCTGCAACTATTGCTTCAATTTGTTTTGATTTTACAATACTTGGTTTTTAGTAGAAAATTGTGTACAAAAATTTCTCTTTCTCCTTTTCTTTTCCTCTGTACATAAATTTTGTTTTTCATATTTCATACATTAATTAATGGTGTTAGGTATAAATGGTGTCCCTCCTGTTCCTTAAAAAAGACTTTGGCAACATATTTTCAGTTAAATGTGTTAGGTATAAATGGTGTGTTTGTTTCCAGATTTTTTACATATTCCTTATACTATTCCATATGTCTTACACGTGTGCAAACCAAAGGTTATATTCCTGTTGACAAAAGGTGGAGTAAAACAGGATGACATTGGAAAGGTTATTGCTCTGGATCCACAGCTCTTGGGCTGTAGTATTGCAAGCTAGAAGTTAGCGTCAAGTACTTCCGGTCACTGGGTATCTACCACTTTGTGCTCGGTCAGATGGTTGCCGACTTTCCAGCACTTCTCAGATACAACGTGGACATCCTAAAGCCAAAATACCAGTACTTGAGGCGTGTAATGGTGCGGCCACTGAAAGACCTCATCGAATTTCCGCGGTGAGTTGGAATTCGTTGTTTGCATCTAAAACAAAGGTATCAATACCTAACTGATGCTTTGCCTTTGTTGTGGCCTTCACCCTTGTACCTCTCCATTGGATGGTTTTCAGGTTCTTCAGTTACTCCCTGGAGGACAGGATAGAGCCTCGGCACCAAGCATTAGTGGCCAACAGGATCAACATGAAGCTGCGATACATGCTGACAGGATCTGATGAAGAATTTGCACAGAGGGTGCGAGAGGCCGTTGAGAGGAGAGCGAGATTCGAAGCTGGAAAAGGTGCTCTGGAGACATTTTCAGATGCTGCAGAGACATCCAAGGAAGAAGAAACTAAAACAGCAGCAGCATACCAAAACAGCGTAGAGGTAGATTAGATAGATGATGTATATGTAGTATTTCTGCAAAAATCCGAGCAAATCATGCCTCCTTGCCATGTTCATGTTCTGAAGGGGAAAGAATTACAGGTATTTTAGGTCTTTTTACTATAGACCAGAATGTAAAACTACTATGCTTGTAATCCATGAGGAGTTAACAAAGATAAAATTATAGATATTCTCTCAGAGGTCAAAATAAAATCATATTGGTTAAAAAAGGTAAAATCATACATATACCATATACACAAATATGTGCATACATACAGAATTACAAAATTAACATTCAAACTTTACACAAGAATATGGATGAAACCATCACAAAAAGGGAACACCAATTCACAACTGATGACAACCATCTGGCTGGTCTGTGTGCCGAACTGAAGAGCAAGATGTCTGCATACGTCCATGATTTACATGGCTTGCTTAGGCCTTGGGAGGTGGCGCGAGGAAGGGGATTGTTGGCACGCCGGGGATGGACATGGACGGCATCGGCGGCAGCGTCACCTTCGGGATGCCAGGGACTGCCGGCATCGGCGGCAACGTCACCTTGGGCACGGCAGGCATGACGACGGCAGGAACCGGTGGAAGCGCGGCGCCCAGCATGGCTGGCACTGCGGGCACCGTTGGCACGGTCACCGCCGGCATCGGTTGCACGGCGACCGCGGTTGCTGCAGGGATCTGTGGCACGGTGGGCAGACATCCGGAAACAAGCAAATGTTAATACTCACAATCTCACATGCTGATTCGAAATGGAATGGAAACAATGCAAATGCTGTAAGGGGGAAAAAAAGGAAAAGGAACAGAGAGCAGCTGCAAACCGTGAAATACAGGTTGCCAGGTGGCAAAACAAAAAAGAAACAAGAGCGGCATCACTTACACCCAAACATTCGTGAGTGTAGGGGTCAGAACATTTTACTTCTTTATCTAAAAAAAATAACCACCCAAAAGCTAAAACAGCATCGATCATCTGAATATTTTTCAGCAATCAGATTCATACGCATCGATCTCCCGTTTTCAGTTTTGCCCTACATACCGGCATGTCGGCACCACCCGCTCCCAGAGGCAGGTTCTATCTGGACAGAGATTCAGAGAACGATTTGCAGCGCATCACAGAGCGCTTGCTCGTCACGGAGCTCAAGCAGATTGATTCATACGCAGAAGGCCTTCACTTGCACATGAGCTCTCATGGCTCATGACTGGAGACGCGTGATGGCGTTTGGCTCAGTCCCTGTTGATCTGGCACAAGCTCTCGCCTAGGTGTGATGGTGGCTGGGCACACGCCAGCCGGCATGGTGCGGTCGGCGGCGGTGGCGAGAGACGCCCAAGCTCCGACGCACAGCAAGCCGACGACCGCGCGCCACGAGCGCTCATCCAACAGCACGTTCGCCGAAGGATCGGGGAGCTCGAGGTGGAGGGCAGAAGGAAGGACGCGGCTGCGCTGACCATGTCAGTCGGCGGCCGGCGGCGAGGGGCAGGGGGCGGACGGTAATACAGTCCGGGGTGGACGGTAAATCAAATACCGTCCACCCTGGATGGTATGGTAGCCGTTGGATCGGATATATGCCTCTACGATTTGCGGCGTAGGGTAGGGTGGGAAGCGAGGATCCTTGGACCTTTTCTTTTCTTCTTCCTCGCGCGCTCGGCCTCGCCCTCGGCTCGACCGGTCGCCGGCGAACCCCTCGGCGACTCTGGTGATACAAGTAGCAATATCTAGAGCTCGCATGTCGTCAATGGTGGTGGTAGGGTGGTTTCCTTGCAGGATTATATTTGTAGGACAGATGATTGTTGGCAATTGGCATGTTGCTGGTGTAGAGTTGTTCAGAGCCCTGACCTCCAGTTCATCTCTAGTCTGTAGCTCCGTCAATCTTGTGCAGATCAAGGCAAGGGGAAAATGCTGCGAGATAAGCTTCTACTCATTCCATGACCATGTCCAGATGTTGAGGACAAAAAGCATTGGATGCTCTGACCACAGATGCTACTAAAGTTCAGAGTGCTATGCTGACTCTGCCTATGAGTAGTTCAGACTTGAGAGTGATACATCGCTTTTAATTTATTTTTGCGAAACAGCTTGAACCCACGCATACCAGAGCGCTTTGGTTACTCTAATTATTTTCCTTGGGTTCCAATTTTTAGGAGTGAGTTGCATCTGAAGATCGAGCAGGCCTCATTTACCATCAGTTTTGAAAAGGTTTCATACTTGTCCATGGCCGGTACCAACCATCGCTGTGACTGTGATTGCTAAAGCAGGAACTGAAAAATCAAAGCCATGAATTAGATTCAGAATGATTGGTCCCTTTGCTTGTGCCAGCCAACTTTGGAAATATATGCATTACAATGGTAGTTGAGAACTCTGTAGTGCATTTAGTCTTGGCATTAGCTATTTTGTTGATTGCTCCATCCATTCCTTATCCGGTTGATTAAAACCTGCCCCCGTTTGCTGCCTCCTCCGCGCTCCCCGCCAAAAAGCGGACGCGTGGCGTTCAGCCGTTGCTTTGACTACTTTGCAAAAAAGCCCTCCATTTTTGCAGAAATAACAAGTAAACCCATCTCATCCAGACAGTACACCAACCACATTCATATATTTTTCACTTAGAACCTTGTACTAATATTTATTTCAACATGAAGAAGAAAAAATTCGATAATGCCGCCGTCTTCACAAAACCCCCCCGCAAGCCACTTTTGCAATAACCCCCTCCCGCATCCCAAAACCTAACCTTCTCTCTCTCCTCCCTCACTCCCCGCCGCCCACTCCCTCCCTCTCCCGCACTCCCTGCCGCCGCCCTCTCGTGCTCCCGGCCACTGCCTCCCCTTCCCTTCACCCTCTCCGCCTGCCTCCGTCGCCCCTCCCCGCCTCCGCTCCTCCTGCTCTGCGCCGTCGCCGCTCGCTCTCCCGGGGGATCCAGATCCGGCGCGGGGAGCAGCTCGGAGGGAGAGGGGCATGGGAGCGGGCGCGGGCCGGCCTAGGCACGCTCGAACTGGTAGCCGGCCGCGTCGCCGTTGGCGGCGAGGGCGGCAGCCGGCTGCGCATCGCCTGTCCGCGGGCGTGGCTCTCGTGGCCGTGTTGGCTAACGGCTTACTGTAGGACATCGGGCTTCTTGACCCGCCTCCGGCACGCCGCTGCTGGACCAGCTCGACGCCCTCGCCTCCGCCCTCGCGCTCCGGTCCGTCGGACACGGAAGCACGGTGCGGCCTCCATCCCTTCCCGCTCGGTTGTTCCCGCTCCTCTTCTCTGTTTGTGGCTTTCTTCATTGGTGTTCCGACTCTGCTATTTTCTATATGCCTTATCCAACTGTGAGTATATCTGTCTCATGTAGCTACTGGAAACTACAATTTTAGTAATAGAGGTGAGGTATCAGCCTGCAAACGGTGCGGCTCGGAGCGCACCTGAGCGTGACCCTCTGCTCCTCCAGTGTACAAGGAGGTTCAGGGGTCGAACCGCTCCGTAGGTGCAGCTGCCCCGTCAAACCCGCGGGTAGCCGGGGGGCAACCCACTTGCACAGCTGCACGGCTCGTCGTTAGCTAGCTGCTGCCTAGCCACGTCAAATAAGCTTTGAGCAAATGATGATGCCCACCGCTCGTAAGCTGCTGCATGCTGTCAGGTTTGGGGAAGGCAAAAGAGAATTCAGATCGGAGGGGTAGCGAATTGAAATTGCTGGGCAACGGCAAGCAGCTGTATTGGCTGGGTGGTGGAATTGATGTCGACGGGAACAGTGAGAGGTTCGGGTCCACCACAGGGTCGATGGGTCACGAACCCAATTGCACCTCTTTCATTCAGGATCGATCCGCTCCGATCCGCTACTTAATCTGAGGAGCGAAGCGAGTTCACAAAAGGATTGAACCGGACCCCCTGCAGGCTGAGTGAGGTAGTTCCTTTCTTATTTGCAATCGTAGCTAAATAAGTCAATGGCATCTTAGCCTTGCTTACTTTCGTTGTCTCGATGTACTGAACCAGTTAGAGAAGGATAAAGCTTAATAGACTGCATTTTGTTTGTTCAATATATCTAAACTCCAAAAATAATTTGGATGGTTAGTCCCACTTTGTAGTGTCTCAATTCGTCAAACATATTCATGGCTTTTGCAGTGCAGGATAATTGATATACAAGTCTGTTCTTATTAGACAGGCGTGTTCTAATTATTAGCACCTACAACCACAATAGATGTCTGGTCTGCAGGAATGGATTTGTATATTTTAGGAAAATACAGCAGGGGAAATCCCTGCTGTGATAAATAAATTATAAAAGTGTTGGCGTTTTGTCTTCAAATCACAGTGATGACTGATGAGCTGAGGTCATTTTCATAACATAGCTGTTGTACTCCTACTCCTACTGAGCACCTTAGTGCCCTCCGATTGAAATTTTCGACAGCTGAATTGATCTATAATTAGTTGTATTTTGCTGTAAGAAATGTCTTAGCAATAATGCAGTGACTTGATGAAGTAACTATCTTAAATATACGGGAACATGTAGCATTTGTGAATTCATTTGATCAGATTATACATGTACTCACTATGTTGCTGAAACTGTTGAAAAAATGTGCACTTCTTTTGGCATTCCTTTCATCCATGAGTCTTGGTAGCTGTAAATTGAACGACTTTGTCATGCCTAAGTTTCATGATGTATGGCGCTCCAAGTGCATGGCTATGGAATGACTGAATCTTGTGAGATCATATGTTTAGAATACCCAGAAAAAGGACAAGGTCATCAATTTGGGTCAACTGGATTACTTGTCTCAGGAGTTGAAGCAAAAATTGTAGATATAGAAACATTGAAATATCTGCCACCAAATTAACTAGGAGAAATTTGTGTTCAAGGACCAAAAATAATGTAAGGTAAAATTTTGATAGTTGACTGTATATATTGTGTTTTAGTTCTTTCTCCATATCATCAACTATTAAATAGTAGCAAGGCCAGTCAAAAATATTATACTGGGTTGTAGTAACTGGTAGTATTGTTTTTAGTTGCAGACTGACAATAGATCCAAAAGTCCTCCATAGTATTCTGTCCTGGAGGGATACTGTAGCCAAAACATTTTCCTACTTATTGAATGTATTGTTTTTAGGGAATTTCAACAATGTGCAAGCTACTGAATTTACAATCAAGCAAGGGTGGTTGCATACTGGTGATATTGGGTACTTGAAAGAATCCCTATTGTTTTACAAACACATATTATCTGTTTTTTAAGAGCTTTTGCTTATAAACATGTGGGTTGGAAAGTAGTAACTGGACTGTGCTTACTCAAAGCAGATTGCCTCATTTTGGGCCTTTCTGCTGCTAATGTTTGTAGTTCAACTAAGTATTTGGATTCAGACAAATTATTATTCAGATTTAGGACATAGTTATATTTTCCATCGAGAGTACTTGATACAGTTAAACTTTTACAATCACTTTTCAGATATAACTAGAAAAGACCATGTGTTGTGGCCACCATCTATATGTCCTACGCGATATCTATTTGGAAGAATGGAAGCGAAGGACAGATTCTTAATGGCAGCCTGGAACTTCCAGACAGATTTGTGTGTGCATTTATAGAGTTCTGCTCTGCGTATAGTTGGAAATAAAAATAAGGTGTCTCAATTTTCACCATGCAGAGGTTCCAGCAGTAAGCGAAGATGTGTCGCTGATATGCGCAACCTTAGAGATCAGGTGCTGGAGGTGCTGTTTCTCTTGCTATGCTCTAGATTTGTGTGCCTAGATGATAGAAGCAAGATCAATGAATGAACTCGATCGGTCCAATTCACCAGATCTATTTGATCATCTTTTGGTAAATGATGACCTTAAAACTTGCTATGTAACAAACTGAAAGTAATTCATACAGATAATTGCTACCTTGCCTACCCTTTTTACAATGCAAAATTCCAATTTATGATCATCATCTTTTCTAAATAATTATTATTGTAACCTACAGAAGTTGCTCTCTGGAGGTGCTCCTGGATGAAGATGAACAATGGGCCTTAAGATAAACTAAATTAACTCCTTTTGATAACTGCTTATATGGGTGCATTAGATGATCCAAAGCATTCTTCCAAGACTGCAAAAGTGCTTACATGAATTTTGGATCAATTCGCATCAATGAAAGCTTCAGAAATTACCTTAGGACAAAAAGGACATGAAATCTATTTCCATTTGGTATTCATTTGTGCTTGAATGAGATGAACCTTAGCTTGGGATTGTACCTTCTTTTTGAGTATTGGTGTACTTCACTACTGTCCAGAGATGTTTGTTCGTCCAATGCTGATAACAATAGAGCCTATTACCTTCTGACAATAAAGGGTGAAGAATTTGTTGTCTTGAATTTTATTTGATTTTATTGTATTGCTGGATTTGATTGTTGAAATGGTAGGGCGCGCATCGCGCGCCGAATGTTCTAGTATATAAATATGTACATGTCCATCCGAATCAAAGGCAAATTCCTGAAACTGAGACCAGATTCAATGGAGGAGCTGAAATCTCAAGAGTGGAGGGGAGGTGATTTGTGTTATGGTAACGTCAAGTAAGCTTGTAGGAGTGGGAGGTGCCAGGAATGCAAAACATTCCCAAGGGTAGCAGCGAAATGCCTGGAGAAACCACCCATCCCTTGCATCGTTCAACGGGCTCAAGCTGCCATCCATCTTCTGGGTCGCCATAGCTTCATCTCGATGGGTCCATGCATACACGGCTCAAGTGCTGATCGCATCATTCTTGGAAAAATGTGCCTGTGATACGATGATCATCTGTTGCATATATCTATCTTAGATCGTAAAATAAAAAAGATAGTGGCATATATAGTAGTGACATTATATTGTTGCATGCCTCACCGAAATTACCTACTCAAATAACTAATCAAAAAGCTGACCAATCCTGCAGCATCAGGTAACAAACCTAAATGTGACAGCCCGGCTGGTCCTGAAACCGCGCGCGTACGGGTGCAAGTGCAAGCAAATGTGATGTGTGTGTAACAGATCTGGGGCTACCGGAAGGTTCATACAGTTGGGCTAGGCCTTACAACTAGACAGAATGATGTGTGCATAAAGAAGAGACTGATAGCAGCTGCATGATGAAGAACGAATGGCATCTGGACAAAGTAAAGTCAGCCCTGACTTTGCCGTGGTGAAGTCAGGGAATCCGCGCCGTCGGATCGGATATATGCGGCTACGATTTGCGGCGTAGGGTAGGGTGGGAAGCGAGGATCCTTGGACCTTTTCTTTTCTTCTTCCTCGCGCGCTCGGCCTCGCCCTCGGCTCGAACCGGTCGCCGGCGAACCCCTCGGCGACTCTGGTGATACAAGTAGCAGTATCTAGAGCTCGCATGTCGTCAATGGTGGTGGTAGGGTGGTTTCCTTGCAGGATTATAATCGTAGGACAGATGATTGTTGGCAATTGGCATGTTGCTGGTGTAGAGTTCTTCAGAGCCCTGACCTCCAGTTCATCTCTAGTCAATCTTGTGCAGATCAAGGCAAGGGGAAAATGCTGCGAGATAAGCTTCTACTCATTCCATGACCATGGCCAGATGTTGAGGACAAAAAGCATTGGATGCTCTGACCACAGATGCTACTAAAGTTCAGAGTGCTATGCTGACTCTGCCTATGAGTAGTTCAGACTTGAGAGTGATACATCGCTTTTAATTTATTTTTGCGAAACAGCTTGAACCCACGCATACCAGAGCGCTTTGGTTACTCTAATTATTTTCCTTGGGTTCCAATTTTTAGGAGTGAGTTGCATCTGAAGATCGATGAAACTGAGCCCAGATTCAATGGAGGAGCTGAAATCTCAAGAGTGGAGGGGAGGTGATTTGTGTTATGGTAACGTCAAGTAAGCTTGTAGGAGTGGGAGGTGCCAGGAATGCAAAACATTCCCAAGGGTAGCAGCGAAATGCCTGGAGAAACCACCCATCCCTTGCATCGTTCAACGGGCTGAAGCTGCCATCCATCTTCTGGGTCGCCATAGCTTCATCTCAATGGGTCCTTGCACACACGGCTCAAGTGCTGATCGCATCATTCTTGGAAAAATGTGCCTGTGATACGATGATCATCTGTTGCATATATCTATCTTAGATCGTAAAATAAAAAAGATAGTGGCATATATAGTAGTGACATTATATTGTTGCATGCCTCACCGAAATTACCTACTCAAATAACTAATCAAAAAGCTGACCAATCCTGCAGCATCAGGTAACAAACCCAAATGTGACAGCCCGGCTGGTCCTGAAACCGCGCGCGTACGGGTGCAAGTGCAAGCAAATGCTACCGGAAGGTTCATACAGTTCGTTCTTGTTTGCCTACGAGCAGCCGACTTGTAATTGTGTAATGATCGATGGTACCTTCACCTGTACTAGAATGAAGATTGATAAAGATTCTGAAACGAAATAATATCTGAGTTTTTGGACCTTGTTTTTTTTCAGCATAGCAAGAAATGCCATAAAGCTGAAACAAGAAATGTCATAAATAGTCCGTGTTCCAGGGGAACAACCACCACCACTGGGCGCACAGCCTGGACCGGCGGCACTCGGCGCTGTCGCACGGGAGCGGGGGCGGAGGGGAGGGGTCCTTCTCGTTCTCGTTCAAGAGGGCCGCGGCGGCGACGGAGGTCGCGCCGGAGCTGGTGGCGGCGCTCGTCGAGGACGCCGTCGTTGTGTAGCGTTAGCGTGTCTGTGGGCGCCCCCCATTTCTTGGTTCCTTTTTACAGGCATTCCTGATTCTTTTTTTTTTCTCACGTGATATCGTCACATCGGTTTTGTGTATAATTTGTTGTTGTCTGATGCGTTCCTCTGGTACGGTGTTCCAACGTGACAAAAAAAAGTGCATAGAGAGCATGTTTCAAATATTTTTGGGTGATTTTTGAACTTGTTTTTCTTAACAGTATTTTTGAACTTTTTTGAGGATGCGTTTCTCCTCTTTCTAGCGTGCGTGCAATTGGCGGTTGAAAACGAAATTAGGATTTGCAAAATGGGCTGCCGCGGGTGCACAGATGGCTGCCTGCCCTGTCCGGCCTGGCCCAACCCAAATCAATGCACGATTTCCTTTCTCTGAGTGGAATTTTTTTATTTTTATATTATTTTTTATTCGATTTATCAAAAATATATGTCGCTATATTTTTTTTGCAAAAATGTCACCCTGCCGCCGGTTCGTTTGGCGGTAAGGAGTTACCGCCGGATGAACCGGCGGTAAGATCCTTGGCCCACGGCCCATGGAACTTACCGCCGTTTGATCCGGTGGTAGCTCCTTACTGCCAAACGAACCGGCGGTAAGTGCTACCGCCGGGCTACAGTGCGGCTATAGCCGGCTGTAGCTGCCCTGTAGACGGCCAGCGCACTACCGCCGTTTGAAACGGCGGTAGGTATTCCCACAATTTTTTAAAATTATTTTATATGCTCTCACTGTTGTAATTAATTGTATAATTATTTTAAAGACGGTCTGAACTGTAATTATTTTCTTTATGTTTAGAGATATTTCAAAAAATAATAGAGATAGCGGAGGTTAGGGAAATATTTTTTAAAAAATTTATACAAATTAGATTTAACTCTAATAGTCTGTGAATATATATATTTTTATGAGATATTCATGAGTTTCAATTACAATTTTGATGTCCTGTCACATTGCATTAGATTCTTCTGCACCCCAACTATAATTAAAAATGTGGGAGTACCTACCGCCGTTTCAAACGGCGATAGACATGCGTGAACCATGCCTATAGACTAAATAGCTCCATCTATAAATAGAACATCGCCCCATCTCATATGAAGTCAGTAGCCATCTCATACGAAGTCTTTAGCCATCCCCGCACGACCACCATGTCTTTCTCTGGTTCTATCTACATTCCATGGAACAAGATTAGAGAACCTGTGCCTCAAGAAGTGCAGGTTCCAATGTGCTTCTGCGGTTCGTTGTGCAAGCTGATGGAGTCCAAAGTTTTGGGCGATGACTTCGGCAGGAGGTTCTTCATGTGTGAGAATTACGAGTACGATCCGCCAAAGCGCTACGGCAAGGACAAAGCGAAGGTATCACCTCGCACTATCTAGTTTGCGCCTTCGGAGTTCAGTATGTTAATTCTAACTCGGCTTGGAAATAGAGTCCACCACCTCTTTGTGATTTCATACAGTGGCTGGACACGGAGCAATCGACCGAAGCTAAGGAACACGTTGAGCGCGAAGCAAGGTGGGCTGCGGAAAGGTGGCAGCGAATGCTGCAAGAGGAAAAAATGAAGGAGAAGCGCAAGAAAGATAAAGAAGAGATCCAGAAGAGGTTCGCAGATGTGGAACGTCGGCAGGCGGAGGAGCGTGAAGCTGATAGGGAGAGGAAGCGAGAGAGGGCCCGCCGTGCGAATGAGGCGGGACCCGAGGCTATTAGGAAGGGGAAGTATCCTCGGTGCACTCAGTAGATGACTATCATGTAATGTTCGAATTTCATATTTCCTAAGGCATGTTAGGTCTAGACGGAACAAGACGTTAGCGTGTTCTATGTACATGTCAGTGCAATTGTTATTGTAATTTCAATGTCAAATTAATCTGCATTGTGTAATTTGTACTAGCTACAACTAGATTTTTCAGAAGCATTGCCCTATAAATAAACTTTTCAGACCGACACGATGACAACTCTATGGGCATATATCGGCCAGTACACACAATAAAAACAATGAAAACAATCACCGTTCAAACATTGAACACAAATTAAATAGTGGTCCACACAATTCAACGAACAGAACACATGACATGGCATGTCAGGACCTGTTGCAAGCTACGGTAATGAGGTCCAATACTAAACCTAACATGCCTTAGGTAATTCGAACAAATGTTACATTATTTATTCAGACGGAGCGGTACAACATCAATCATTCACGGGCAGTACCCTTATCACGTCCCGCGATGTCTGGTTTTGCACGCTCGCCTTTGCGTAAATCTTCATTTACCATCTTCAACCACTCCATATATTGTTGATCACGATGAGTGATCCACGTGTCAATCCACTCATGGAAATGACACCAATGAGTATGCGTGTCATCACCAGCGTACTTTTGCAAACAAGAAACGATTCAAAATTAATAAAAATAATAAAAGCATATTTACAAATTAATCTATACCTGTGATGTTGCACCTCTTTTTTGGACTTCCTCGATATTCTTTCAACACCAATACCTCTGGCCAAAAGTCTCGTAATCACGAGATATGTTCGAAACACAACGCATTTGGCAATAGCAATCGGGTGGCTCTACACCTTTCGGCCATACCTTGCAATCTGTAATACATCTATTGGGATCGTTAGGAGAGGGTCCTAAATTAGCCTCCATTTCCCGACGGAAAGCTGCCCGGGAGAATGAGGAGCTCATAGCTGTTTGTTTGGGCTAATTAAACAAAGTGGAAACTGAATTGCAAGTCTGTGCTCTCAGGAACCACAAGGTGCTCTTTTATACACGCAGGGCTGCTTGCATGTCCAAGCACTGTGAACACAGATATTACCTCTCACTGCTCCACAGTCGTCCACGGTTCTGCACTCGCACACTCCACAGTGCGCACTCATTCCACTTTAAACAACAACAGGACCTCTCACTGCTCGTACCATCAGTACTCACACGCTCCACAGCGCTCACTGCTAGCACTTTAAACACGGATTATTGCATCGGCCTACTCATCGCATCGCCCACTTTAAACTCGTCGTACTGTCACTGCATCGAATTACTCGTGATTATTGCACTGCCCTGACACAACCCATCGCCCGGAACACTACACGATACCGGCGTAATCGTCACAATGTAAACCATAGGAATTACATCATAATACAATGTTAATGAAACACACAGCAGAAATGCAGTGGCATGGCAGAACCCGTTGTAACTACAGTAAACAGATTCTGATCTAAGCTAACATGCCTTAGATAATTTAAAAAAACCCAACAAATACAACGATACAGCATGTCACTAGGACTAGGTAGTCCTAATAGCCGTACCCCCACGTAGCAAACTGCGTTGAGCCTTCTCCGCAGTATCCACCCATTTGCAGGTTGCGCAGGCAGTGGTGCCGGAGGGGCAGGGCCCTTGTTCTTGTGACAAGGGCAGTTGCAGTAAGGAATAGTGCATGGTTCATCTTGTGAAGCGGCAGCATTGCTGGTATCATCATCTTCGTCGTCTTTGTTACCCTCGCTCACTTCCTCGTAATGGTTCACCTTGCACTCCAGATCAAAGATCTTTATCTGGAGGTACTCGATGAACTCCTGAACTGAACCAATTGGTGCAGGATCGACCCACCTGGTAAACCCACAGTTTTCTGGAGCATCTGAAGACTGCAAAACAAATTTCATGTAAGGTGTCTCAATGAAGATAAAGAAATAAAACAACCGAGCATTACCCATGCGTGTGGGCATTTGAAGAAACGCCGACTGTCATCCATCCCGTCGGTGCACATCTGCACTAAGCAGTCCTCACCATGTCTGCATTTTGGCCACGTTTCTCTACAGTTATCGTATTGTCGAAGAGGAGTTTCATTGGTAAATTCACTCTTGTGCTGTGGCGGAAACTCAAACACTGGTTCCAGAAAGGAATCAGGTCCAAGAGGCCCCTCCCATATTATGGGGTCTCCCTTTCTTCCCCCTTTTCCTTTCCCAAAACCGTAGTAATTCTTCCCGCTAGATCCACCTCCAGACATTGGGTATACAATGAGCTTTGGTGTTTGAGTGGTGCTGGGAGTTCACAAGCTTGTGAGTATTTATAGGCGCACAAAGGTCTGATACCCAGAGTGTGGAGTGTAAATGCACATGAAAAGCCTACAGTATTCGCACGCTCAACACCGCTCACTCCTCCCACTTTAAACACGGACACGACCTCTCGTTGCTCTTGATTTGTACCCTCGCACGCTCAACACCGCTCACTCCTCCCACTTTAAACAACGACACGACGTCTCACTGCTCATGACTTCAGCACTTGCACGCTCCACAGCGCTCACCGGCCTACTCATCATAATGGTACGTAATGGACACATCGAATTATAGTTTGCACATGCATACATAACATAGTATGACGGAACAAAGTAATTAACAAGCTACAACCTGTAAACTAGATGCGTCCGCGCTTGCCCCCTCTCCTCCTGCCACGTCGCTCTGCAGCCTGGCCCGCCCTAGTGTGGTGCTGCGAGTACGTCAGTGGCTCCGGCGGGATGGTCTGGCGAGTGGACCGACGACCCTGCTCAGGAACAGGCGTCTGCTCCACCTGACTGTAGTCCTGCGTCGCGAGTGGGGCACCCCCCAGCTGTGAAGTGCCGACGACCTCCTGCGTCGGTGTAGAAGAGAAGAACGTGTTCACCCACTCCATCTGCGCGAGGTCGTCCACCTCCTGAATCTCCTCATCGTCGTCTGTCCCTCCCACCTGCCGGTACTCTGATTCACAAACTTCCATCCATCAATATTCAATTAAAAATGTACTTGTTACCGCAAATTAACAACTGGTCTTAGACGTACCTAAATCGTGTATTGGACGACGAAGAGACGAAGATCCGGCGCCGTAGGGATCTATCGACGGAAACAGCGACGAGCCGGGCGCTACACGAATAAGAAGTACAAGTTAATGAATAAAGTTTTACATGATACGGTATTGTAAGTGACACGAGGTTAGAGTACGATTTACCTACCGAGTACAAATGTGCCGGTCGCGGCACGTACGTGGGCCGAACTGCAGAACCCGAAGGTGTCGCCATCGTGTCAGGTGGCGGTGGCGGTGGCGGTGGACCTGACTGTGCCGCGGGTGCAGACCGTCGTGACGATGGACCGGTCACAGGAACCGGCCCCGAACTGCGAGGTGGGAGGAAGGTGTCGTCCTCACGACAGGTCACGGCTCGTCAGAATCGCTTGCACATATCGACGATCTTCTGTAGCGTGCTCTGGTGCTGGGCGGGCATCATGTCATGGTACTGGCCCATACTCGACGAAGCCTCGGACTCAATCGCTCGTATGACATCGTACTGTACCGAGAAAGGAGTAACATCATATGCAATCAGTTTTTTATACTGCAAAATCAATCAGAGAAACGTACCGCTATGGCGAAGTTCTGGTCTCGAACTACGGGGTACGTCTCCGACACCCTTGCAGCCTCGATCGGAGCCACTGGTGGAACGTGCACGACACGTGTGCGCGTCCTCGGCAGGTACCACCGTAGGTAGTCCGCGAACGCCTCGTCGCTGTGTGGCTGATCCTCAAAAATGACGTCGTCGAGGGCCGCGGCCCAAGAGTCGACGTAAGGACGGACCTTGTCGGCCCACCGCGAGCCTGGTGGCTGACCCTGACGTGTCCACCTATAATAGAAAGGTTGAGCGATTCAATGCTAAATGGTAGGTTATAAAAAATGATGAATTATTAACAGAACTATTTATTCGGTACCTGTGGACGTGGGCCTCCACTGAGTGCACAATCGGGACCGGGGTCTGTTGGTAGAGACCGAACTGCCTCATAACCCGGTGAACGTGGTACTCCTCGACGTGTAACAATAAGTAAAACAAACGATGTAACATACCCTCCTGAGGCACCACAACGAACCCATCGTAGGTCTGTCAATGTCTTCGTGGTCTGCAGACAGCTGGACGTACGGCTCGAAGTCCATCTCTGGCCTACCGACGGAAAAGCGCTCGTAAGACCAGAGCTGTAACAGTAGAGGACACCCAACAAAAATGGGCTCCTCTGCTGAGACCTTCGTCATGCCCGTGCAAAGACCCCTGTAACTCGCAGCCAGAACGGCAGAACCCCAACTGAACTGTGGCATCTCGTGAAGTGGAGCATCAGCAATCGACCTCGCCAAAGGAATGAGCTGTTTGGGGCACGAGTCACCCTGCGAGCTGCAGAACATGACCCAGCCGGACAGCCACAGTAAGTAGGCCTCGAAGTGCCTAGCAACCGTAAAGTCGTCTGCGTCTGCCCTCATGTAGTCCGCCTTCAAAATGGTACGAGTCGTCAATGCAAATACGTATCAATATAAGTACGGAAAGAATCAACATTTATGTACTCACATTGAACTGTAGGAGCCACCTCTTTGTCGGTCTGTGTGCGTGGTTCGCAGGCAAGGGCCGGTACGGCAACGCTAGCTCGTTGCCCTGAACCCCGGCAAACTGAGCCAAAAGGTCGTCGTGCCACGAGAGTCCCACGTCCTCTGCACCCACAGCTCGTCCAGCACACAGCAAGCCTAGAAGCATCGCCACGTCCTGAAGAGTAGGGGTCATCTCACCGACCGGGAGGTGAAACGTGTGCGTCTCCGGACGCCAACGGTCGAGAAGTGCCGCGAGGAGGGACATGTCGAACTGGAACCGTGGAGCCCTGTCCCTAGGTCGACGTGCAGGGTCGGCCATATCTCCCTCCACAAGTCGCGCAATCGGGAGAAGACCTAAAGCGCGTAACCTGCATCGCGAAAATGAAAATCAAGTTAGAACAAATGGTTAACGAAACAATTAAAATATGTGACAAATGTAACCCGTACCTAGGAACCCAGCGACGGTGTATCGGCATCGTCGACATGGGCACACGAGCCCGAAACGTCCCTAAGCTGATGCCACGGACCGCAGACATGTACGACCGGTGGCGCTTGTCGACGAGAGCATCTAGCAACTCAGGGGTGGCTCCTTCCTCGTGCGCCATACCTGTATAATAAGATTTATTACAAATAATTTCAGAACATAAATAACAATATTAAGCATAATAACATTAACATAATAAAATACTAAATATAATTTCAGAACATAAATTAAGTAATACAACAAATTTTTAATAAAATACTAAATAAAACATAACGTAATAAACTTATAAATGATGCACAACAAATTACATATCATATAACTTCAATTTCCAATTACAGCAACAAAGTTGAACATACATTTGCGCCACATATTACAACAAATATTCGTACGCCAAGACGAAATCAGTTTACGACATATTAGTTCTTAATATTACATAATTTAACATCGAACATGATTCAATAGTGAATGACACAAATGACAATCGTCATCGATCACATAAGGCCATCTGTAAGCATCTAGGCCCTCAAGGTATGTTTCGGTGATTAATGACAACCATTATTGTGACTTATGAGTTTGTGCAGCTTAATAGATCATTATCGCTCATTTGGTCATATGTCAAAAGAGGCCCCTTAATTTCGTTATCCAAAAAGGCGATCTCGGTATTCAACTCTTATATATGTCAAGACTAAGGATCTTTCTAGTCCTAAGTGTCATAAGGTTGAGAAGGAAACTTAGGTTAGTATAGGTTTTATAGTTTTGTAGTGATCGCACTATTAAGAGGGGTTAAGGCTAAGTAACTTGAGCATGGACATGGTCATTTGAAAATGGATGCACACTATGGTCACTCAGGTTTCTAGAAGTTCAAATAAGTGGTTCTCAAGTTATATCTCAAGAATATTTGGATTTCATTCAAGACTCAAATCAGAAAAGGCAAAATCAGAAAAGTCTTTAACACCGGTTTAACCGACGCTGCCAATTTTCTATACGTCGGTTAAACGCAGTCAGCAGAGTCTGGACAAGTCAATACACCGGTTAAACCGACGTTTTTGAATTTAACGTCGGTGCATTAGTCCAGAGTTGGTTTTTCCAGGGCAATTCAAGTTCTATACACCGGATTAACCGACGATGTTTGAATCAAGACGTCGGTGCAATTGACCAGTGAGATGGTTTTTCCAAGGATCTCAGAAGTTGTACTCACCGGTTAAACCGACGATAGGTTTGAGTTAACGTCGGTGCAGTTGTCCAAAGACTTGGTTTTTCAGTTGATCAGTGGACAACTACACTCACCGGTTAAACCGATGATACGTCGGTTAATCTGCCCAAGTTGTAACGGCTAGTTTCCAGAAGGGGCAGTTTACATTCATCGGTTAAACCGACGATGACTATTGGAGGTACGTCGGATTAACCGGCGCTACGCAGTTTTCTGGCAGCTTTTCTCCAACGGCTCTATTCATGTGAGCTGCCTATATATACCCCTCCAATGGGTCATTTTGCTACTCTTGACACCAGGACAACATCCAAACACTCATACTATAGTCAAGAGCCACCTTGAGCTTCATCATTTCACATACTTGTTCATTCAATCAATCAAGAAGCAAGATTAAGGACTTGAGTAGAGAGAAGCTTGTGTGCATCCGTTCTTGGTGATCGGTTCTTGCTCAAGTGAAGGCCTTAGCTTGTTACTCTTGGTGATTGGCATCACCTAGGCGATCTTGGTGATCGAGGTGTTTCTCGCGGAGCTTGCCAAGGATTGTGGGAGCCCGGAGAAGAAGATTGTACGTGGCTTGATCTCCACCACGCCGGGATGGTGAATGGAGACTCTTAGTGAGCGCCCTCGTCTCGGTGACTTGGGAGGTGACAAGACTCTTTGTGAGTGTCACAACGTGGATTAGGGGTGTGTGCCAACACATCGATACCACGGGAAAAAATCCGGTCGTCTCTTGTTCACTCTCTTTATTCAAGCAATTTCTTTCATGCAAGTTATTCATGTGCTTGACTTAGAGATCATAACTTAGCTCTACCTTGCTAGGTTTTACTTCTCTTTTTATCTCTCTTAGCTTGTGTAGGTAGCTTAGTTATCCGGTTGGTGAATTGGTGCCTTACTAGCATTGCATAGGTTAAGGTTGCTTTACTTTGTTTTAGAAATTGAAAAAGGCCCAATTCACCCCCCCCTCTTGGTCCATCGATCCTTACAATTGGTATCAGAGCCTCGTTGCTCATTTGGATCATTAGGCTTCACCGCCTAGAGCTATGGCCAAGATGGGTGGTTCGCCGCCTCACTTCGAGGGCAAGAACTTTGCTTATTGGAAAGTTCGCATGGCCGTATACCTTGATGCGATTGCCCCCGAAGTGTGGTTGGCAACTAAGACCGGGTTCACCGGAACTCCCACCACCGAACAACTAAAGTGGAATGCTAAGGCTAGAAATGCAATTTTCGAAGCCATTAGTGAGGAAGTCTTTGCTAGAGTAAATGGCATGGACTTAGCAAGTGATATATGGAAAGAGCTAATTGAAATTCATGAAGGCTCCACAAAAATCCGTGAGCAAAAATATCACTTGTTTAGAGCTAAGTATGATTCTTTTAAAATGCTAGCTCATGAAAATTGCAATGATATGTACTCTCGCTTGAATGTCATTGTCAAGGACATTAATGCACTTGAAATATCCAAAATTGACAGTGCCTCCATCAATCGCAAGATTCTCATGCTCCTCCCGAAGCCCAAGTATAACATCATCAATGCTATGCTTCAAAAGGAGAATCTTGACACAATGGAAGTAGGAGAACTTGTGGGTGAAATTCGCGCTCATGAAATGAGTATCCTTGGTATGTCCGAAGAGCCAACTTCAAGCAAATCAATTGCTCTAAAGACCAAGGCAAACAAAGCCCGCAAGCTCAAGATGATCAAGCAAGATTCAAGCTCAAGCAATGAAGAAGATGATCATCATGAAAGCTCATCCGATGTTGAAGATGATGGAGAGCTTGCTCTCATGATGAGAAAGTTCACACACTTGAACGACAAGATCAACAAGAAGGGTTTCAACTTTGACTCTAAAAAGGGAATGTTCCGGCCAATGGATGTCAAGAACAAAATTTGCTACAATTGTGGAGAAAAAGGTCACATCCGTCCAAATTGCCCCAAGCCGGACAAAAGAAACAAGGATAACAAGAGCAAGCATCGCCATGATTCAAGCGATGATGAAGAAGAAGAAAGTAAGAACAAAAACAAGAAATTTGGGAAGAAGAAGAGCCATGACAAGAAGACCAAGCTCTTCCCAAAGAAAAAGGACAACACCAAGAGAAGCTTCTTGGTAGAAAAACAAGAATGGGTGACTGATGTCTCATCAAGCGAAGATGATAGTGATGAAGAAGACATAGTCACCATCGCCCTCACAAATGAAGAACCATCGCTACCTCCACCTCCAATGTGCCTCATGGCCAAGGGTAACTCTAAGGTATGTGAGAGTGAAGATGATAGTGATGATGAGCTTGACCCTAATGAGTTTGCTAACCTCATTAATGAGTATACATCCGTTATCAAGAGGGAAAAGGGCAAAGTCAAGGTTCTTAAGAGCACTCATGCCAAGTTAGAGCTTGCCCACTCCGATTTGCTTGGCAAGTACAATGACTTGCTCAAAAAGCACAATGAGTCACTTGTACTTGCTAAGCAAGTTGAAGAGAGCCACAAAAAGCTTAAACAAGAGCATAGGGAGTTGGCTCACAAGTATCAAGAACTTGAATTTGCCTATGAAGCAATTGACCCAAGTCTTGAGAACTTTGCTCATGAAACTATTGAGAAGGTCAATGCTTCTACTTCATGTGATGACCTACTCATTAATGCAAATGCTACTAATGCTTTGCCCGAGCTTGTACCTTCTAGGAAAAAGGAATTGATGGATCAAGTGGCAAGCCTCAAGAGTAGTGTGGAGAAGCTCTCAAGAGGAGAATACATCCACAAGGAGATTCTCTTCAACAATGCCCGTGACTATGGCAAGAGAGGTCTTGGTTCATTTCCGGAGCCAAACATAGCTACTACTCCTTCTCCGGAGATCAAGATTAGCTTTATCAAGGAAGTTGGTTCATATTGCCAACATTGCCAAGTCACCGGGCACCACACTAGGGAGTGCACTTTACCATCACGTCCTCTTCCTAATTTACCCAAGAATTACTCATCAATGTTTCAAAATAACCATTTTCTCTTGAGTAAAGTGAAGGGCAAGGTGAAGGCCAAGTTCATTGGCAAAATTGCTAAGGAGTCAAAGAAGAAGCTCCCCAAGCATCTTTGGGTCCCAAAAGCTCTTGTCACACATGTGCAAGGCCCAAAGCTTGTTTGGGTTCCTAAAACTCAAAAGTGAATTCTCATGTGTGTAGGTGAACTACAAAGCCGGTGGAAAACATTGGGTACTTGATAGCGGTTGCTCTCAACACATGACCGGCAATGATAGAATGTTCACCTCTCTTGAAGACCCCGGCGATCATGAACATGTCACCTATGGTGATAACTCAAGAGGAAAAGTTTTAGGTTTGGGTAGAATAGAAATCTCTAAAGATTTATCTATTTCTAATGTTTTGTTTGTAGAAGCACTTAGTTTTAATCTCATTTCTATTGCTCAATTGTGTGATCTTGGACTAACGTGTACCTTTGACAAGAATGGTGTTGTAGTAACTCATGAAAAAGACAAGTCTTTGGTATTCACGGGGTTTAGGCATGGCAACATCTATTTAGTGGATTTCTCTTCAAAGCAAACAAGCACCATGACATGCCTCTTCACCAAGTCTTCTCTTGGGTGGCTTTGGCATAGAAGAATTGCTCATATTGGCATGAGCAACCTCAAGAAAGCCCACAAGAGAGGGATGATCACCGGCTTGAAGGATGTCACATTTGACAAGAACAAATTATGCAAAGCATGTCAAGCCGGGAAGCAAGTAGCAACACATCATCCCATCAAGACGATGTTGTCTACCTCCAAGCCGCTCGAGCTTCTACACATGGATCTCTTTGGTCCAACTACATACAAAAGCATTGGTGGTAACCTCTATTGCCTAGTAATTGTTGATGATTTTTCACGTTACACTTGGGTTATGTTTCTAGGCGATAAGGGTGAAACTCTGGAAATCTTCAAGACATTTGCAAGAAGAGCTCAAAGGGAGTACAACTCCCCAATTGTGAAGATCCGGAGTGACAGCGGCACCGAGTTCAAAAATATGAAGACTGAAGAATGGTGCGATGAAGAGGGCATCAAGCATGAGTTCTCCGCCACCTACACGCCTCAACAAAATGGAGTGGTGGAAAGAAAGAACAAGACACTCATCACCCTAGCAAGAGCAATGTTGGATGATTATGGCACGTCCGAGAAGTTTTGGGCGGAAGAAATC
This sequence comes from Panicum virgatum, assembly GCF_016808335.1. Taxonomy (NCBI): domain Eukaryota; kingdom Viridiplantae; phylum Streptophyta; class Magnoliopsida; order Poales; family Poaceae; genus Panicum; species Panicum virgatum. The sequence goes on from NC_053146.1 coordinate 2,855,930, forward strand.
AACACGGCGTGTCATGCATCCAACCGAGTATATCCCCACCGACTCCTCAAGAAAACTCCATATGAGCTCATCACCGGAAAGAAACCAAATATATCCTACTTTCGAGTCTTTGGTTGCAAATGTTTCATCTATAAGAAGAAAAGGCTCGGTAAGTTTGAGAGTAGATGTGATGAAGGTTTCTTTCTTGGTTATGCATCAAACTCCAAAGCATATAGAGTATTCAATCAAACCTCCGGGTTAGTTGAAGAAACATGTGATGTGGAGTTTGATGAATCTAATGGCTCCCAAGAGGAGGTTGTTAGCTATGAAAATGTAGGTGATGAAGAGATTGATGAAGCTTTGAAAAATATGTCCATTGGGGATATCAAGCCGGAAGAGGTGCATGAAGGCAATGATCAAGGGGGGGGGACCTTCCTCATCTACACCAAGCACCTCCACGGCACCCCAAGTGGATGAAGATCAAGAAAAAGATGATCCACTACCTCAAGAAAATGTGCCAACGCCAACACCCCAAGTCCAAGAACAAGAAGAGCAAAGTGTTCCACCACAAGCACAAGTCACCCATGATCCACCCCAACAAGCATCCACGCAAATACCGCTAGTGAAGCATGGTCGCATCTCCAAGGATCATCCAATTGGTCAAATCATTGGTAGTCCTTCAAAGGGAGTAAGAACTCGCTCTAAGCATGCTTCATTTTGCGAACATCACTCGTTTGTTTCTTGTATTGAACCCACTAGCATAGAGGAAGCGCTTGAGGACTCGAATTGGGTGATGGCCATGCAAGAAGAATTGAATAACTTCACCCGCAATGAAGTTTGGGTCCTCGAAGCTCCTCCGAAAGACAAGAACATCATCGGCACAAAGTGGGTCTTTCGAAACTAGCAAGATGAACATGGGGTGGTGATACGCAACAAAGCAAGACTTGTGGCAAAAGGGTTTTCTCAAGTCGAAGGGTTGAATTTTGGTGAAACTTTTGCTCCGGTCGCAAGACTTGAAGCTATCCGTATCCTTCTTGCTTACTCTTCACATCATAACATTAAGTTATATCAAATGGATGTGAAAAGTGCATTCTTAAATGGCGTTATTAACGAACTTGTCTATGTTGAGCAACCTCCCGGGTTTGAAGATCCGAGGAATCCTAACCATGTTTATAGGTTGCACAAGGCACTCTATGGGCTCAAACAAGCTCCAAGGGCTTGGTATGAGAGGCTTCGTGACTTCCTAATCATGCAAGGCTTCAAGATCGGGAGGGTGGACACCACTTTGTTCACAAAAGACGTCAACGGGGATCTTTTCATTTGTCAAATTTATGTTGACGATATTATCTTTGGCTCAACTAATGATTTACTAAGCCATGAGTTTGCTACCATGATGTCTAGGGAATTCGAGATGTCCATGATTGGCGAATCGACCTTCTTCTTTGGTTTTCAAGTCAAACAAATGAAGGAAGGGACATTCATCCATCAAGAAAAGTATACTAAAGATATCTTGAAGAAGTTCAAGATGGATGAGTGCAAGCCAATCAAGACACCCATGGCAACCAATGGGCATCTCGACTTGGGTGTGGACGGTAAACCGGTTGATCAATCCCTCTATCATTCTATGATAGGGTCTTTGCTTTACCTTACCGCATCTAGGCCCGATATAATGTTTAGTGTGTGCTTGTGTGCCCGCTTTCAAGCTAACCCAAAGGAGTCACACCTTTCGGCTGTGAATAGGATCCTTTGGTATCTCGAGCACACCCCTAGCATAGGCTTGTAGTACCCCAAAAGCGCTAGTTTAGATCTCTTGGGATACTCGGATTTGGATTTTGCCGGAAGCCATGTGGATCGCAAGAGTACCTCCGGGGGTTGCCACTTGCTTGGGCGTTCTCTAGTTTCTTGGTCGAGTAAGAAGCAAAATTCCGTGGCCTTGTCCACTGCGGAAGCGGAATATATAGCGGCCAGTGCATGTTGTGCCCAAATCCTATATATGAAGCAAACCCTTTTGGACTTTGGTGTGAAACTAGATAGGATCCCACTCCTTTGTGACAATGAAAGTGCCGTAAAAATTGCCAAGAATCCGGTTCAACACTCTCGCACAAAGCACATTGATATTCGCCATCACTTCTTGCGTGATCACGAAGCCAAAGGAGACATATCTCTTCAAGGTGTGAGATCCGAGGAGCAATTGGCGGATATATTCACAAACCCTTTAGATGAGAGTACTTTTGTTAGGCTAAGAAATGAGCTTAATGTGTTAGATGCGGCAAACGTCATGTAAGTTGCCATGTCATATAGGAAAATGCATACATATAGGACACTTGTCTAACCATGGTAAGATAGTGATGAGCGAGGGTTTAGCTAGAGGTGGTGGTCCACTTGTTTTCCTCTAGGCTTGTAGAAAGGCTCATCATGAAGAAGCTTCCCGTGGGTTCAAACTTGACAAGTAGATCTTAATTTCTTGTTATGCATTTCTTGTCATATAGATGTGCACTTCATGTTTATTTTACTTTCGCATGTGGTTGTAGTTTGCATTATCATTGCATGCGTAAGGGTCACAAAGGAGATCACTTGATGAAAATGAGACTTGTTTCATATACAAGATCTTAATTCATGAAAAGTGAAAAGAGCAAAATGTTAGGTGCGTTATTGCCTAGTGAGCAATGTCATGATGAGTTTGAAGCTTTCTATCTTCAATATTCCTATGACATGGCTCATACATTTTATTTGGCGTTTTGTCTCTCTTGTGGCTTTTCCTTGTGTTTAAAAAGAAATTTATTTAAGCAAGTGTGCTATCCTATTTATTTTGAGGGGAAAAGTCGCATATGCAAGTCCATTAACTTGAGTTTATTTGAGTTTTATAAGTTTATTGGACTAAGCATAAAAGAGTGAGCTGAGTGAGGAGTTTTTGGCTTCACCGGTTAAACCAACGTTCAATGGATCTATACCCATCGGTTTAACCGGCGTTACTAAGTTGTGTCTCAGCTCAGTCAAGTTTCAGGCGTTCAACCGGCGTATACAAAAGTGACAGCATCGGATAAACCGGTGAACGTAACACAGTTTTGACCTGTCAATCAACCGGTGTTAGCAGCAATCAACCGACGAGTACAAATTGCATATCATCGGTTCAACCGGCGTTCAGTTTCAGTTCTGCAGGAGTCTCGGGTGAACTGCACCGACGCAATCAACCGGCGCTCAAACCCTAGGTGTCGGATCGACCGGCGTTAAGGAAATCCGCGGGGTCCACCTGTCATATATCTCTCTTGCCCGCCGCCGGTTCCCTTCTTCCTCTGTTTCCCCCGATTCATCCCGACTCAATCCGCACCGCCGCCGCCTCTCCATCGCCACCCCCGCTTCACACCGCGCCGCCGCCGTTCCACACCACTGCTGCCACGCGCCGCCGTTCCAAGCCGCCGCCGCCGCGCGCCCTCGCGCTCGCCCAGCGCCGCCCGTGCGCACCTGCACCGCCCGCACCGCTGCTCGCCGCCACGATCGCCAACCGTCGTGAAAACACGCCGCCACCGCAGATCCTCACCACCTTAGCTCCACGCCAGGCAAAGCTCTAGCCATCCCACGCTGCTTCACTCACCCCCACGCCGCAGCCGCAGCGTCTTCTCGCCAAGCGCTCACCAGGTGTTCGAGTTTTTGCCTGATAGAGATGGGTCGCGAGAAGAGGAAGGGAAAGGAAGTTGTGGTCGAGAAGCCCGCTCGCAAGCGGACTCGTGCAGAGAAGGAGGCCGAGAGGGCCGAGATGGTGGCCAAGGCCGCCGAGGAGCAGGCATCAGGCCGTGCTCGTCTGTTCCAAATCAGGGAGGACCCCAGAGGCAGAGGCAGAGGCAGAGGTAGGGGTATGGGCAGAGTCAGAGGTGCCGGGGCCACCAGAGCCGCGAAAGCAGTAGCAGCAGCGACAGATTCAGATGGTTCTGACTCAGTGGCAGCACAGTCAGAGGGGCAGAGTTCTCCACAGCAGTCGTCTGAGGGAGGTTCGCCGCCAGCGACAGAGCGTCGCACTGGACCGAGGACTCGGGGAGGACACCAGCCACAGGAGCCCCGCAGGTCCGCAGCAGCAGCAGCAGCAGCTCGCAGAGCCGAGGCCCTAGAGGCCGAGCGCGCAGTGTTCCGTATGGACACTGTTGTGCGTCTGGAGCCAGGTGTGATGCTCCAGAACTTGACCCGAGCCAATGCGGCCAAGGTCAAGAGGATCAGGTGGAGTGTTGAGGAGGAGGTCTGGTTCCCAGTGACCCGAGACAGCAGAGTCAACAGGAGGTTCTGGACTCTGCTACGGGCCAGCTTCTACGAGACTTACCAGCGGAGGGGCCACCGGATCTTCCCGCACAGGGTTCTTGACTGGGTCTCACTGAGGACAGCCGCAGGGGGAGCAGACGTGAGAGCACACTTCGTTCACTTCAGAGGACTGCCCAGGCTGCTAGAGATGGAGCAGAACCGTTATATCGAGGAATGGGTCAGAGTGTTCTACGCCACAGCTTGGATAGCACCCGAGCGCAGAGCTGTGCACTTCATGTTTGGAGGGCAGGACTTTGGATTGTCAAGGGCGACCATTGCTGGTATACTTGGAGTTGACCTGGTCGACGTCTCGCTGCACGAGGGTTTACGGGGACTCAGATCCACCCCGCAGGGCGATGGTTGGCGGGATTGCTCCTTCTCACGAGGCGATCTCTCAGTGCTTCCGCCAGCCGTTCCCAGCCTCTTACGCCAGAGTGCCGAGCTTGCTGACTCCAGAGGCATACGCTGTTCACATGGCACTCCGGAGGACTCTGTTAACGAGGAGTGGCTACCCAGAGGGGTTCACAGGTTTGCAGCAGCTCTTGCTCCTACACATCCTCACTCACGAGCCATTTGATATAGTTGACTTTATTCTGGCTGAGATCGAGGATGTGATCACTGATGGGATGGGTGTGGTGCGATAGTTTCCTTATGCGCACTGGATCAGTTACATATGCTCTATGATAGTGCCAGCAGAGTCACCCATCAGCGCCTCTTACCGTCACGACGAGGCTCCCAGGTTCCCTGTCTACCGACCCACAGCTCCACAGGACAGGAGGAGGGGCAGACACGCAGATAGAGCTGCGATGGCTCGACTGTCACCGGAGGTTCAGGCACGAGTGGCAGAGGAGGATGAGGCACTCCTGGCAGCGGAGGCACAGCTTCCCGGGGGAGATGATGAGATTCACTGGTCTGAGCTTGAGTCAGACTCCTCCGAGGACGTAGAGTACTTTCCTCCAGCTGTCCCAGCCAGTCACGACCACGAGGCAGGAGGGTCCGGAGAGCCAGCTCCTCCGACTTCAGCAGCTGCTATAGTCTCTGAGTCCCAGGTGACTCAGCCGTCCGAGCTCACTGCACTACTACAGCAGCTCGTGACTCAGCAGAGGGAGGACCGACTTGCTCAGGAGGAGGCCAGGAGAGCCCATGAGGCTCAGATTGCGGCTATTCAGAGAGAGGCAGCCCGAGAGCGTGCAGCGATAGAGGAGCGTTTTGTCGGCCTCATTGACAGAGTTTCACAGAGGACAGATGCTCAGTTCCAGCAGATGCAGCAGGGCATGATGGCGATGTTCGGGATGATCTCCCAGCTTTACTCTCACACCGGACTCGCCCCACAGCAGCAGCAGCCCGGACTTCAGGGTGTTGGAGCACCTCAGCTTGCAGTCACACCAGCTCCTCCTCCTCCAGCCCCTACTGCAGCTCCAGCTACTACAGCGACACCGGAGACCACATTCTCGATGTCCGCACTCTTTGGATCTGCCGGTCGTCCGCTCTTTTCACCACTGCCAGCGACCACACTCTTTCAGGACTCACCGTCAGCAGTTCAGTCGGTCGCCCTCCCTACCTCACTTCAGGCAGCACCTTCAGGGGGAGGAGCAGTAGAGGAGTCCCTGCTTCCACAGTCGACGCAACCGGCAGCCTCAGCGGTCACTTCTTCAGATGTTGATACTTCTTCTGCTGACCCGGTTACGACTTCTACGGATCCTCTACCAGGCAGTGCCAGCACGAGAGCCTCCACGACAGTCACTCCCCCAGTGAGCTCAGACCCAGACCAGCAGCTTCCGTCTGTCACCGAGGGTGAGGGTTCTCCGTCCGACGACGACGATGACCCGGACCGCTTCCTCGCCGTACCACGACAGCACGACCCGTAGCTCGCCTTTTGGTGCTTTGATGCCAAAGGGGGAGAGGTGTTAGGGGGAGCCACAGAGTTAGGGGGAGGGTAGAGCTAGAGAGAGCTCGTAGTTATCAGGACTTTGATTCTTTGTATCACATTTGGTGTTAGTTCATGGATATGTACATTTGTCGCTTGAGTATGCCGTGCTTTGAGACATATCTATGGATTTCGTTTGAGCCGTTGAGCTCTTTGGTCCTTTTTCGAGTTTGCTTGTGTTTATCCTGTTTTATCTTTCTCGCTCTCTCGTTTTTTATGTTTGTGTTGTCATCAATCACCAAAAAGGGGGAGATTGTAAGCATCTAGGCCCTCAAGGTATGTTTCGGTGATTAATGACAACCATTATTGTGACTAATGAGTTTGTGCAGCTTAATAGATCATTATCGCTCATTTGGTCATATGTCAAAAGAGGCCCCTTAATTTCGTTATCCAAAAAGGCGATCTCGGTATTCAACTCTTATATATGTCAAGACTAAGGATCTTTCTAGTCCTAAGTGTCATAAGGTTGAGAAGGACACTTAGGTTAGTATAGGTTTTATAGTTTTGTAGTGATCGCACTATTAAGAGGGGTTAAGGCTAAGTAACTTGAGCATGGACATGGTCATTTGAAAATGGATGCACACTATGGTCACTCAGGTTTCTAGAAGTTCAAATAAGTGGTTCTCAAGTTATATCTCAAGAATATTTGGATTTCATTCAAGACTCAAATCAGAAAAGGCAAAATCAGAAAAGTCTTTAACACCGGTTTAACCGACGCTGCCAATTTTCTATACGTCGGTTAAACGCAGTCAGCAGAGTCTGGACAAGTCAATACACCGGTTAAACCGACGTTTTTGAATTTAACGTCGGTGCATTAGTCCAGAGTTGGTTTTTCCAGGGCAATTCAAGTTCTATACACCGGATTAACCGACGATGTTTGAATCAAGACGTCGGTGCAATTGACCAGTGAGATGGTTTTTCCAAGGATCTCAGAAGTTGTACTCACCAGTTAAACCGACGATAGGTTTGAGTTAACGTCGGTGCAGTTGTCCAGAGACTTGATTTTTCAGTTGATCAGTGGACAACTACACTCACCGGTTAAACCGATGATACGTCGGTTAATCTGCCCAAGTTGTAACGGCTAGTTTCCAGAAGGGGCAGTTTACATTCATCGGTTAAACCGACGATGACTATTGGAGGTACGTCGGATTAACCGGCGCTACGCAGTTTTCTGGCAGCTTTTCTCCAACGGCTCTATTCGTGTGAGCTGCCTATATATACCCCTCCAATGGGTCATTTTGCTACTCTTGACACCAGGGCAACATCCAAACACTCATACTATAGTCAAGAGCCACCTTGAGCTTCATCATTTCACATACTTGTTCATTCAATCAATCAAGAAGCAAGATTAAGGACTTGAGTAGAGAGAAGCTTGTGTGCATCCGTTCTTGGTGATCGGTTCTTGCTCAAGTGAAGGCCTTAGCTTGTTACTCTTGGTGATTGGCATCACCTAGGCGATCTTGGTGATCGAGGTGTTTCTCGCGGAGCTTGCCAAGGATTGTGGGAGCCCGGAGAAGAAGATTGTACGTGGCTTGATCTCCACCACGCCGGGATGGTGAACGGAGACTCTTAGTGAGCGCCCTCGTCTCGGTGACTTGGGAGGTGACAAGACTCTTTGTGAGTGTCACAACGTGGATTAGGGGTGTGTGCCAACACATCGATACCACGGGAAAAAATCCGGTCGTCTCTTGTTCACTCTCTTTATTCAAGCATTTTCTTTCATGCAAGTTATTCATGTGCTTGACTTAGAGATCATAACTTAGCTCTACCTTGCTAGGCTTTACTTCTCTTTTTATCTCTCTTAGCTTGTGTAGGTAGCTTAGTTATCCGGTTGGTGAATTGGTGCCTTACTAGCATTGCATAGGTTAAGGTTGCTTTACTTTGTTTTAGAAATTGAAAAAGGCCCAATTCACCCCCCTCTTGGTCCATCGATCCTTACACCATCGTTGTTAGGACGGCGGCCACGACGACCCGTTGCCTGCGGTGCCGGATTTGGAGCAGCTTCTGAAGGGCCCGCTCCATCTGTGCGGCCACCATAACTCAATGCCGTACAATACTTGTACGTATGACCCGTCTCATGGCACTTCGAGCAGAGGCGGACATCTCGACCAGCCTCTGATCGATCCATGTTATTTCTAATGCGTTTCTTCTTGCGTCGGCCCACCCCTTGAAACATTTCTGGATCTGGATCCGGAATGTAAGTTGCATTGTGTCCAGGATCAGTTATGAAGTCTCTCAGGATGCGAAACCCATAAATCTCGTGCCTCCAAGTCATCCAAATAGTTTCCTTCATGAAGTAATTTGAGACATACATACGAGCCTGTAGTCCACCAGCTTCAAAACAGGCAGCAATGACATGTGTGCACGACAGGTGCAACAGCTTTGGCTTATGACATGAGCAAATACAAGCATCAGGACGGAGAACACACTCCTGCACATGCTTCTCACGCCGGCCCCCCATTCGGCCTTTGTCCCTACACATCACCTCGTACCGACGTTCCATAGAGCCAATTGGAGTCACCCGATGTAAACGGGCCTTCTTGAAAGCTTCCTCCATATGCTCCGTAACCTTGTATCCATAAACTTTGCGATTATTGACCATATCTTTCTGTGCCACAGCGTAACGGTCCCTGAAGTACTCGCAAGTGCGATACAAGAAGAACTCCATGATCCCAACAAGTGGCAATGACCTTACACCACGCAGCACCCAATTGTATACCTCGGCTAGGTTCGTAGTCATTAAACCGTACCTAGCACCTCCTTCATCAAACAGTAAAGCCCATTTCTCTTTTGGTTCGTGCTCAATCCACTCAGAGAATGTCTTAATTGCCCTTCTCCTTTTGCGCCTGACATTCAGACCGTCCAAACCCACGTCTTCAAGCGAGACCTGGTCGTCCTCCTCTGTATTGACAGATCTCTTCGCTAGCTCCGCCGTTTGTTTTTTTGTTAGCTCATCCAATTTTTCCCATAGGAAGTTGAATTTCCTTTCCTGATTCTGGCTGCATAACCTCTTGAATAGCTTCATAAGGATTTTGTTCTTGAACTGGCTATGAAAGTTTGCCCCCATATGCCTCATGCACCACCTACTCTTTAGGTCCGGCCAAAGTGCAGTCCTACTACGCTCAGTAGAATCATTCTATATGTCATCGATTGCTTGTAATATACCCTTGTGCCGATCATGAATCAAACACACGTTCTCTACATCTTTGACAATCATCTGCTTCACCCTCTGCAAAAACCAATACCAAGTATCCCCTGATTCTTTCTCCACAAAGGCAATTGCCAAAGGCAACAATTGTCTGTTACCATCAGCTGCAACAGCTGTGAGGATTGTGCCTTTATACCTTCCTGTCAAAAATGTCCCATCTATACAAATGACTGGTCGGTAGTACGGAAATGCCTCAATGCAAGCGCCCAAGGCCAAGAACGACCATTGGAGTACCTGCTTTCCAGGCTTCTGGGCACATGGATACGTTTTCAAGTCGTAGTAGCTACCAGGATTTCTAAGACATATAGTGTGCAGCAATGCCGGCATATTGTGATACGAAGCTTCATACGTCCCCCACCTCATCTGCAGCGCTTTCTGTTTCGCTCTGTAAGCTTTGTTGTAGCTAATTTTATATTTAAACTCCTCCTCAACAGCACAAATGATTGACTTAGGTTCATAACTAGGATTGTCCACGATCAAAGGGTACATGTAGTTAGCTATGAAACCTGCACTGAGGTTGCGGTGCTGTGGTTCTAATTGCTCAAGCAGGCATGTGTGCTCCACAATTTTTTTGACCTCCCAGAAATCCTGCCACTTGCCCATAGAAGCATACACCCTGAAAGGACATTCGCTTCTCACACAACGCACGTCATATGTTCTCGGACTGCTCTTGACAACTTTGAACTGTCTTTGCAAAGAGAGAGTCGACCAACGTTTTATAGCTTCCTTCATGTTGTCACTGTTGGCATACACCGAACCGATGCATACCTCATTTTGCCTGTACTCCCAAGGCACCGCTTCACCTTCATTTACACTTAATTTTGAAAAATCATAACCGGACCAGTTGTGTGGGACATGATAATCTTTGTCATCATCATCATCATCATCTGAGGAGTCATCATTCATTGCATTGTGCTGTTCTTCACCCTCCCTCTGAAACTCTTCAACTATCTCTGGAATGTTTTTCCCTTCATCAGCCTGACCAGTTGCTTGACGAGGTTCGTGTGCAGCATGTCTATCATCTTCTAAAATCTCGAGTTCACAACCTTCTTCATGACATTCATGCATCGTCTCAGTTTCTTCCGATACTATATCTCCCTGGCCTTCATGATCCCCGCCCGCTTCAGTTCTAAAACTAATCTTCTCGAATGCTTGAACAAACAACACAAGCGGTAAGCCTCGGCTACTACTTATATTGACATAGTTCCTCCAGTTTTGCGTCCCTTCAAGCGGCAATAGCTCCCAAAATACTGGTTCCCTTCGACTGACCACTGCCATGACAGAGATCTCATGTTCATCTCGACTAAGGCCGAAAGCTTTAAATAGCCAATTGGATATTGAAATCCAAGTCCTCTCTCTAGCTCGGGGTATTTTTTTTGTGATCGAGCTAAACTCTGACAAATCTACCCCTTCAGGACCATATCTAACTACTCCTGACCCATAGAACACTTAAAAAATACAAATCTTCTGACATGCCTGCCAATATTTACGACAATAATTACTCTTCCTTAGAATTTAATCAATGCTAAAAAATAGTTCTGCTATTTTTACATCTATCTTAATTATTTCTCTACAATTTTTATTACCGACAACAATTTCTATTTTTTTGTAATATAATATTAATTAATAATATTTTTATGAGACAAATATGTCTGTTTGAACTCATTAATATTTTCAATTATATTCGTATGTAAACTAATATTTTCAATTACATGTTCTACGATTTTGTATCAAAATAACTTATTTTCAAATCACTAATATTTAGTAAAACTATTTCTACAAATAAAACTATATTCAAAATCACTAATATTTCTAATTCTAATCTACCAACTATTATTACTAAAATTCAATTTTAAAATGTACCTGCGATCCGAGTGGCGAGCGCCGCTTCGGTGCAGCGGCCGGGGGAGCGCCGGCGAGCCGCGCCGCCGGCAAAGCCCGGCGCGCGGGGGCCGGGCGTGCGCGAGGCCGGCGGGGCGGGCGGGCGGCGGCGCGGGCCAGCGCGCGGGCAGCGGCGTGGGAGGAGCGGCGGGCGGCGGCGCTGGGGGAGCGGGCGCGTGCGGTTTTAATACGCAGGAACTTACCGCCGGTTGAAACGGCGGTAGGTGCTTACCGCCGGATCATCCGGCGGTAGGTTCCACCTACCGCCGTTTCAACCGGCGGTAAGGTCCGGCCCACCACGACCCACGGCGGTACGATCCTACCGCCGGTTCATCCGGCGGTAACAACCTTCCGCCTGATGAACTGGCGGCTGGGTGTCATTTTTGGAAAAAAAATCACGACATATATTTTTTGATAAATCGAAAAAAATATAAAAATAAAAAAACTCCTCTGAGTGAATTTTAAATGGGCCTTCGCACACAGATGGCGGCCCGCTGTAGCCCAAACATGGCTCAGTGAGGCCGCTCAAGGAGCCTCCTCTGCTGGAACAACCAAAGGGGGAAGAAGAAGAGCGGCAGCGGCGGCATGGCGGCGCGACTCCTGCGCGATGTGGCATCCACTGCGGCCCGGTCGGCGCGCGGCCACCGCGTCCCCGACCCCTGCGGCGCGTTTGCCGGTCCTGGAAGCCGAGGCACCGTCCCCGCCACTCAGGTCTGTCCGCTCCTCATCCGACCCCCCTTGCTCAGCTTCCTGCGCTAACCCTAGCTCCGTGCGCGTGACGCCCCGTTGCCGCACCGCGGTGAGTGGCTAGCTGGGAGGCGAGGATCTCGTCGGCGTTCCCATAGTTCACTCGCGCGGCAAGGCGAGCGAGTTTGGGGGTATCGGTTTTCATTTTTTTACTTCATGGAGTCAAGCGAGAGAGCATTTCGAAATGTACCCTGCGTTCTACTTTACAGGTTCTCGTTGTCATTGCCATAGATTGATTTTCACTTCCTGCAGTTGCACTGTCAAATGTTTCTTTTTTTTCGTTCAAAACTGGTGATCCATTCTTTAAGACAATCCAGCTTTCCATCGATCTATGAACACAAGCAAACAGAGTAATGAGCAGACCTCTCTGCTATGAGGGATCATAAATTGAATGCACTGATTGACTGATTCTTATTTTCTCCATCTCACTTGTGTAAATCATCAAGACAAGTAGCATCCAAAGAACTGACCCTTCCGTCTCGTGTAAAAGATGATGATTTTCATTTTCGTGGTCATCGGCACCAACTTCAGCCTGTGAAACTATCGGTCTCCATGCCTAAACGTAAAACCATAGGGTCTGTTTGGTTCATTGGCTTATTCTAGCCTGGTTAGGATTTGGAGCCAGGTCAGTCTAAGCCTGGCTTCACTAGTATATTTGCTCATGTTTGGTTGCTTGCATCTATGGAGCCTGGTTTGATATTGTTGTGTTTGGTTTCGCTGTACTCTTGGGTGGCGTTACCTCTTCTTTGTGAGCGGTGAGCTGTTGCAGTCCTTCACCCCCTCCTTTCTCTGCTTTTCCTCTCTTCTCTGGGCCGTAAGAGGTGAGCCATGCGGTGGCGAGCGCAGTCCGCCGAGCTGCACGGCGACCAGCTGCTGGGATAGAGCTAGCATGGCGGCGTTCGGGAGGCCCGTCTCCAACTTACTCGTCCGTTCATCCAATCATCCATGCCGCCGCCCAGAAGATCTCTAGCTTACCTTGCACAAGTCCCCCGCCTCCTCACCCATGTCTGCCATGTGTGCTCTTCGTATGAGTGAGCAATTGCAATTGGAAGTGCAAATCAACCCATGAAGGGATCAATTTATAAGGGGTCTATGGAGGAAGAGGAAGAGCACAGAAGCAGCGGCAAGGAGATTCTGAAACGAAATAATATCTGAGTTTTTGGACCTTGTTTTTTTCAGCACAGCAAGAAATGCCATAAAGCTGAAACAAGAAATGCCATAAATAGTGGCACATGGCCAGAATACTCCCATAGGCGTTGGTTGAGCTCTACATAAAAATCAGAACGGCCGCAGTGGAGCATGAAAGCTGCCACAGTACTATGCATGCTTGGATAGCAATTCACAGGACGTAGATTCCAAAACTTATGTCTAGTCACTCTCTTCCTCCAATTTTATTTTAAGCTTTTATGCTACACTACTCTTTACAACCTAAAAATATTATTAGTTGGAGGCATCGGGAGGAAAGAAGAGGCAGACAGCCATTGTTGGGTAGCCTATAGAGAGAATCGCAGTTTTGTCACCCCTAACATCATCAACAACAACAACAACAACATAGCCTTTTTTCCCAAGTAATTTGGGGTAGGCTAGAAATGAAACCCGAAAGAAATAAGTTCAAGGTTCAGGCACATTGATAGCTAGTCTCCAAGCGCTCCTATCCAAAGCTCCTATTCAAGGTTCAGGCACATTGTCACCCCTAACATTAACTTGGCAAAAATGGACCTCCAAGCATACATGTGACACTTGGTTTTCTTGCCATTGTGTTTATTTCCTCTGTTTTCTAGTATTTCTTCATGTATTTGGCACCTGAATAGAGACCATATTGCCCTACTGTGTTTGCACGACATCTCAAACGTTTCATTTCCAAATTAAACTTATGTCTAGTCACTCTCTTCCTCCAACTTTATCTTTATCCTACACTACTCTTACAGCCTAAGAAAATTAGGAGTACGACCAACCTTCCAAGCCTCGTTTCAGTATTCCTTTTGTTCCACGTACTAGTAACCTGAGTAGAAGAAAAGGAATTGATGGACGAGCCGTTAATGAACATATATATATATATATATATATATATATATATATATATATATATATATATATATGTAGGAACCAGAGGCACTTGGAACTGCAAATATGGTCATGCATGGCAAGAACCTGCTAAGATACATCCAACATTTGAGGGCTACGATCCACCTGCGGCCCAATTCGCCCAATTGTTTTTTGATTAATAAACTCTTGGATCGGAGCAAATTGAGATGATTTACGTGCTTTGTGTTGAGATATACGTGTGACTATTTGTTGCTGCCATATAATCCCCACGGGCCCTCGACGGACTTTGGGATCCACTGGGGACAGTTTTTGTCCTGATTTTTATTCAGGGCCAGGCCCGGGATCGATGTAATCTCTCGGTTGCAACTGCAGAGTGGGTGCATTTGCATTTTAGCCTCGGACTCGTATACACACCGTAGGAAAGTTGATCTTACCTGTTGAACCACTTTTCCTCTATATAACAGACAAATTTTCAAGGCTCGTTTACAAATTCTTGTGTTGCACTGCTAGTAGCAGAAGAAAAGGAATTAAAATACACTAGGGATCGGAGGAGCATGCATGAGCATGAACTGCAAACATGTTCAATGCGGGGCCTCAAACTAGATGACCCAGAAATCACGTTGGTCACGTACGAGACCACCGAGATCGAGACCAAGCAGGCTCTAAATTCCCCCGCTCCGCACAAGAGGAAAATTCCCTCCCCTCACTAGAAGAGCGAAACCAAACCCTAGCCACGCGCATGTCTCCTACCCTGCGCCGTCGTCCTCCACCAGACCCTGCGCTACCTGGCCAGGAAGGTCGGCATCCCCGCTCTCTGGTGGGCTTCGCCCCCCTGCGTGTCGCCGCCGACGGGCGCGTCTCGACCTCTCACCTCCGGCTCCTATCAGGTTGCGTGCGCGTGCACTCCCTCCCCGTCTTCCATCTGGATCGATTGATCGATCGGTCGATACTACTTGTCATCAAATCATCGACCTGCGCAGTTGGTCGATAACATACGGCATTTTTTCAATTCTCTTCAAACCTCCTTTTGATCTTTTCATTACCAATCTTTCTAAATATCTCCTTCTCATTATAGCATATCTTTAAGTTATTAAGCCATTCATCACCCATTTTACTACGCAAATATGTCTTTATAATGGACATGACTGAAAATATCCTCTCAACTGGAGCTGTTGCCACTGGTAGTATCAAGGTTAGAGACGATAAATCAATCGATAAGATGTGTTGATATTAGAGATTGACAAATTATGACTTGAAAGCATACGGACCAAAGCTTCTTTCAATGCAATAGATGTACAACTCTCAACATGTTGAAGTCCAAGAAATCTCTCCATCACTTTCCCTTCATCATTCACAAATGTGCATGTCAAATTTCATTATGTGTTAGTATAATTGTAGAAATAGAGGTAAAAACTTAGGCAAGAAAATGCAAGTCATACTGGTTGACTGATTGACTGATTTCTATTTTCTCCATCTCACTTGTGTAAATCATCAAGACAAGTAGCATCCAAAGAACTGACCCTCCTGTCTCGTGTAAAAGATTATGATTTTCATTTTCGTGGTCATCGGCACCAACTTCAGCCTGTGAAACTATCCGTCTCCATGCCTAAACATAAAACCATAAAGTCTCCATGGTAGCATTTCCTTCAGCATTAGCAAAGTGACCTCAAACCTGTGATGGAATTTTACCAATGACCAATCGATCAGCTTCTCCATGGTAGAATATCTTCAAACATTTGACATGGGCAACTGCATCTGCATGTTGGAACTTCGCCAATAATACTGATACTCTCACATTTTTTTCTTAACTCTAGATGAGCGTGAGAACCATTGCAAGCAAGGAACTGAACCACCTTATGACCTTGGTTGAACTTAGGGTACAGAACAAACTTATGGGGTTGTTTGCATTGTTGCAATTTTTAAGGCTCAATGCTCACAGAAACATGATCCCTGAATATATGCTCTGTTTGTTTTGTTCCACATTCTCAATCACATCTTTTTTCCTCTCGACTAGAAGTCAATGAAAGTTTCATTTCTAAATTTTCTCACTGTGTAACAAAAAAGTAGTTTATCACTGATGTTTATGTTAGCTAATTGGCTTGATGGGTAGTTTACCTTGCTGTAGTGTGGGACCCAGGAGAATTTATTCTTGCCCAAAATCCTTTCTTGTGGCTTTCGAAAATAATTTTATCACTCACATTTTTTGATGATTTCTGTTACTGCTTAAACAAACCTATCTTGATCAAATCAGACAGCCTACATTTCCAACAAGGCAACAACTCAGAACCATATTCAGTTTTGTGTGTAGCTGCTTGAATGAATAACACAAGTGATCTCACAAGTGTGCCAATTAAAAATGCAGTCATCTTACATTTTCAAATATCACTAATGATAAAACTATGACTGCCACTGCACGCTTTTGGGAAATATATATGCCCCCCTACTGGTCACAGCCCAATGACATAGATAACTTTTCCTTGGTCCAATACTATCATATTAGACAAACAAATTAAGTTAAGAATTGTCCTTGCTCCATCTCCTTTTTCTGTTTCGTTTTGGTTCCATCACCCTACATGTAATTCAACATTTTCTTTAATTTTTTTATGCATCTATATGAAGGCAATGTTTTCACTTAGCTAATTACAAATTTCCACACATGGCCTTCGTCATTATGCAGCACCATCCAGTGAAGCAGTGGGGAACTTAGAGATGAGCTTGGAATTGGATGCACCCAAACCAAAGCGTAATCGATCACGTATTGCAAAGAAAAGTGGAACAGCCATGATGCTTCCACTACATTTCCATTACAAAGATGTACTACGTCAGGATCTGTTGCTGAAACAGAACCATGCCAATATCATGCAAGTTCCTGGATTGTATGGAATCAGATTAGCACCAAAAGCAGGTTCTGATTTGAGGGTTCCAATTGGAAAATTGGCAATGGAGATTTTGAGTGGCCAGAGATTCAAAGAGGTACAAAGTGACCCTTTTTCTAAAGCAAGAAAGTCTGCTCGAACCAATCCATTCATTGGGGCTGGCAAAGACAGTGGCAATGCCTTTGCACGACAGAGTGTTCTCCGAGGGCATGCAACGTACAATTTCTTGGTCAGAATGTTGACAGTGATGTCCATGTTACATTCTCGGGCCGAAATTCGGGAAAACACCATAAAGTTCTTCATGGAGACGGAGTTCTGTGAGTTCTCCCCGGAACTGGAAGATCACTTTGAGATCTTCGAGCATATCCGAGGATTCAACGTGACTATCGTCACTTCGGCCGACACAAAAGATGAGACCTCGCTACTGTGGAGTGGCTTCATGCTAAATGATGAGGGGGAAACCAAGTAAGGTAATAGTTCCTATCTTTATTTCCGCTTAATGTCCCTGACATTGTACTTGCTGCCCTCCTTGAACTGAACCTTCAGTTGACTGTTTGGCAGGGGCTGAAGGTGGTCACTTCTCTCAAAATGGGTGGTGGTTATTGCTCAGTACAATGCAGCATCCATCAGTTTTGTAGACTGAATGAATGAAGCTTGCATGATTGTTATGTGTAGCGATGTATGGAGCTCATGTTTAATTGCTACATTTGATACTATATGGACTTAATAATGTAGGCTTCAATAGGTAACTTTTTGCTTATTTCTGTGGGTCATGCTGTAGTAGTAGTAGCATGGAATGTTCGTTGCTGTTTGTCAAAACCATTGCAAGAGAGGGCAACGCAACGAAGCTCATCTTCAGTACATGAAATCTTCGCAACGAATTCCATTTTGCCTGTCTCTTTCTCCTCCTATACTGACATGGAAAGTTTGCGTGTTTCCCCAAATCATTGTAAGAGGGCATATTTCCTTGTGTTCCAGATCATTTTTTTTTCACTTGCTAGCAATACAACAATGGTGTTCTTATGAGTTCTGACCAAGGATGACAATGGGGGCACAGTTGATTCAGCAGGGTCAAACCATATTTAGTACAGTGGTGATGAGCTGATTTAACTTTTGAAATGGAGTGATTATGCCCCAGTCTGATGCCCCAAAAAAATGAAAAATAAAATAAGCTTCTCTATCCAGTTGCCGCTTCAAAAAAAAAAAAAAAAAAAAAAGAAAGCTATCCAGTTCAGCTCCGAGCCAACGATTCAATTTCCCTTTTTTTCAACAGTACGGTGTACAATTTGTCTGTTGGTGGAAACTGCAGAAGGCTGCCACTCGTGCATTACGATGAAACTTTCAAACATAGGAGCAGAACAAGAAAGGATATATACTTATCTAGCAAAGATAAGACGGTTGTTACCTGACGCAGTGGGTAACTCTGACGCAAGGGATGACTTGCTTCCTGTTCTTCTGTTCCCTTGTTTTTTCTTCTTCTGCTGCTGCCACCTGATTATGAAGAAACTTGCAATTTGTTCCCTGATTGCTACCTGATTCTGAATTAACTTCGTGCAAAAGCAGAGACATCCAATCCAATCAACATACTCTTCAGTCCCTACCTTTGCATTTTTTTTCTCTGAAGAACTTTGTTACCTACCTTTGCAGTTACAGATAAGTTTCAGTTTGTATTAGGCCAAGGCATTGGCAACAAGGATCATGGACTAACCCATGGTATTGTTTCTCTCGTATCTCTCTTTCTGAATAGGGATGTCTACGTAGCAAGAACGCAGCCGAGAGCTTCTGCTCAGACCGCAGCTAAAGCAGACGTCTAGTGCTGATGGCTAGCAATGGCATTGCATCAGGATTCAGGAGACGAGCCTTGCCGGCGGGGACGATTAAATCAGGCCGCTGCGCCACACAATCACTACAGCGTAATGGTTCTTGTAAGCGATGGTGTAATCAAGCATCGGCACCTTAGATGAAGTAGGTGTATTGATCTAGATGTTGATAAATGATGATAGATGTTCTTCTGTTAATAAAATCGTATCATGGTTGACCAAGATTGAGTTTCAGAACGGCACACAATCTCTTAAACCAAGAAGCTTACTGGTACTTCTTCCAGGCATATGCTACAGGAAGAGAGATCAACGCTGCACAAGATTGGCAACTAGCTGAGCCGAGCCGAGCTGACCATCTTGTTCCGTCGCTGAAATTTTGAGTTGTACGTGTAGGTAGGATTTTACATGCCACTGTAGGTCTGTACTCTGTGTGAATAGGATTTTACTTGCACATTCTCAAGAAACTTGCAAAGACAGTGTCACATACACCACACAACATGCATGTTCCTAAGCTGTTGTTGCATCCCCTTCTTCTATCTCATCGTAAGTGAAACTCAAAATGCATCGTGCCGCTTCAAACGTAGATGCTGAACTCATAACCTTTTTGTGACTGGTGAACAGCTAGTTAACGCCAAATTTACTACTGCCCGCAGGCTCCTTACTAAAATTCACCCTTCATAACATAAGGTTGGCATGGCACGGCAGTGATGTTCTCACATAGTTCAGAGATTCTTTTTCCCTTTCTTCTGAATCACAACAGAATTCATAAACTTTGAATATACATACACATGCAGGCAAGCTAGAACGAACCAGACAAAAAACAAGGACATAAGACTGCCAAAATGCATGCGTACTGGATTTTTCTTTTCATTATCTATTCAAATGGAACTGAACCGATTCTTGAAAAAGAGTGTAAAAAAGAGCATTATGTGTAAAGATCAGCCACACAAGCTCCGATCCATTCGAGTTTGATCGACAACTAGATCACCAATTTTAACGGAATAACACATGAAGAAGAACACATAAGCCCAAGGGCACCATGAAAATCAAGGCATAAATGTAGAAGGAGGCATCTACGCTGACCATCAGAGGGTTGCTTGGCGTCGCCTCCCTTGAGTCCAGAATCTTGGTGAGCACTTCCTTGACAACAGAGGGGCAACGCCTCGCCAGATGCTCGACGTCATCCGTCGCCATGATCGCTCTCGTGTTCCTCCCAGCAGCGATGAACACCAGGCACTTGTCCTTGAGCTTCCAGCACTGGTGGTGCTCGGCTACCAGCAGCATCGGCAGCACCGTGCTTGCGCTGAAGCTGTGCTTGCACAGCTTGTTCTCAGTGACCGGCTTCAGGTCCTTGAGATTGTACCGGTCAGCCGCCACGATCAGATCCTGGGCTATCACGGCGGCCTCTTCCCTCGCGTTCCTCACCGTCGCCGGCAGCGAGTCGGTGTACATGTAATGCAGCGACGGTGGCCTTCTCCTTGGCCGGGCCGAAGAAATCCGCCATGAAGACTGGCGACCGGGCGGCGAGCACGATCTTGTGCGCGGCGAACACCTTGCCGCACACCTCGAAGTCCACGTCCGCGCCCCTGCTTGGTCTCGAGGAGGCGGCCGAGATCCGCGGGCAGGCTGGACATGGAGATGGAGGAGCGCAGCGCCCTCACGGCCGGTGGAGGCGCTCTGCTTGATGCTCCCGCCGGCGTCGCTGCCTGCTGGGCTGATGGTTGCGGCGGCGGCTTTGGTATTGGCGCCGGCATGGCAGAACGCTAGAGGCGCGCGGCCGTTCTCTCTCTGGCGATCACGTCGTCAGTTGTAGACCTGCAAATCACGCCTTCGCGTGATCTTCCAAACGAACTACCAGATTTATTGGTTGTTGATTATATGCACACCCTGATTGTACTAGTTATCAATTTTTGCCCAATTATGCGGCAAGAAATCACTTTTGTAAATTACTGCGTACAAGAGCACAATGATCCCAAGCATCTTGAATCGTCCACTACCGGATCAAGGTAAACACTCGGCAAAGACCAAACCCTGTGACAGCAAAACGGACTTTGCCGAGTGCTTTTTTTCGAGCACTCGGCAAAGATTTTGCCGAGAGCCAAACCGTGACTTTGCCAAGTGCCTAACGGTACGGCACTCGGCAAAGATTCGAAACTTTGCCGAGTACCGGGCTTCTAGCACTCGGCAAAGTTTGAATATTTGCCGAGTGCCCATCTTCTAACACTCGGCAAACTTCAAATCTTTGCCGAGTGCTTGGGCTTTAGCACTCGGCAAAGAGGGTTTCCTGGAGGCCCTCTATGGTCACCGTGTGCCGTGTGTTTGCCGAGTGCTGCACCGTCGGCACTCAGCAAACGTCCTCTTTGCCGAGTGTCCGTGTTCTGGCACTCGGCGAACCACTTGGCACTCGGCAAAGAGGCGGTTTCCGGTAGTGGTCATTGGAACTCCGGAAGAACACCACTATCGTCCATGGCACAGCTGCTCCAGTACAGGTGCACAATGGATGCTCCTCTTCAAAATCACAGAAAGCACATAATTAAGGTGAATGTGATGCTCTAAATGCGCAAAAAGACGCGCATATAGGAAAGAAAAAAGTATGATTTATGGCCTCCAACTATCGTAAAAGTCCATTTTAAACCTTTCAACTGTAAAGTCGGACAACAGAGGCCATTCAACTATTGAAACCGGACAAATTGGCTCTTAGGGTGGTTTCGAATGTAGTTTTATATTTTTAAAAAAATTCTCGTTAGATCTAAAAAAATCAAAACTAATTCATTTTAAATTAGAAAAATATGAAATTAGTACTAAAAATTTTCTAAAAATATGAACATATCTATTATTGCTCTATTTGAATCCTAGTTATTAAAAAGAATTAGATCCAAATAACTTACAAGTATTGTGCCAAAAGATAGTTACATATTTAGAAAAATTTTGATCCTTATTTCATGATTTTTTAACTTAAAATGAATTACTTATGAATTCTTAGTTGAAATTTGAATTTTTTATTTCTCATAAAATAGAAAACCACCTATAATAAGGGGCTAAATTTGTCTAGTTTCAACAGTTGGATGGTCTCTGTTATCCGATTTCATAGTTGATGGTTGAAAATTGGACTTTTGTGATAGTTTAAGGGTGTATATTAAACCAAACTTTTTCCTACAGGGAAACCTAAAGCTCACAACATTTCTTGAAAAATGACCAAGTACCACACGATTACGACGTATGCTGAAACTAAAATAACTTCGTCAATACAAGCCAGTGTTAAGCTTGCCGTAGTGTTTCTCTAGAAGAATCTGCATCTCTAATGTTTTTTAAGAATACCAAATAAACACCAAAAGGAGCATCTGGAAACAGCAAGCAAAAATGAAAGCTTTGATGAGACGCTTGCTCCTCGCCATCCTTGTGTTCAAAATCTCAACGATCACATCCTTCACGGCGGAGGGACTGCTTCTTGCCAGATTCTCAATGTCGTTCGTCGCCATGATCGCCCACGCATTGGCTCTAGAACCGATGAACCCTAGGCACATCTTCTTAAGCTTGCAGCACTGGTATTGCTCCGCTATTGCCAGCATCAGCAGGACCGTGCTCACGCCGACATGGCTGCACAGCTTGTTCTCCGTCAGTGACTTGAGATCCTTCAGGTTGTACCGGCCGGCGGCGATGAGGAGATCCTCGGCGAGCACGGGCCCATCTTTTAGTGAATTCATGGTCATCTCCGGCAACGAGTCGGTGTACATGAAATGCAGGAGGGCCTCGAACGACTCCGGGTGCATGTCGCTGATGCGCACGTAGCTGGTGTCCTTCTCCTTTGTCGGGCCGAAGAACTCCTCCTTGAAAACTGCCGACCGGGCGGCGAGCACGGACTTGTGCGCGGCGAAAATCTTGCCGCCGACCTCGAACTCCACGTCTGCCCCTTCCTTCGTCGCCAGGAGGCGGCCTAGATCTATCCGCGTGCAGCCCGGACAGCGGCGGCGCCCTGGCCCTCAGGACGGGCGGTTCCAGCGGCGGCTGTCCCCTTGGCCCATCAGATGACGGCGGTGGTGCTAGCCTCCCGACGGATGGATTCACCGGGGCAGGCGTTGGCGGCGGCGCCTTCTCGCCGGATGGACTCGAGTGGCTAGAGAGCATGACGACAACACCTCGGCGGCTAGCTCCGAGCTCTGGCCGACTGCCCGCCGGAAAAACGGTGAGGTCGCATTCGCATCGGATCGCGAAGCGATCGCCGCTCTTGAAAAACTCCACGAAGTGCTCGCGCGAGACGAAGCGCTCGTAGCTGCACGCGTCCCCCTTCCGGCCGATGGCGGCGGCGACCTTGCCGGACGTGAGATACCGCGCCCCGCCTCCCACGTCGCACATCATCAAAATGAACACCACGTGGACGTCGTCCCCGGCTGCGGCGGCGGCGGCTGCCCCGCCGCCTCCTTCATCTTCGTCCATTAGGAGGTAGAGGGACATGAACCCGGTGGTGCCGGCGAGCCTCCCGTTGGGGTAGATGTAAGGAATATGGTCCCATTTAGGTCATTGTTTGTGATTTTGGTGATTGAGTGACAACATAATCAATGAGACTAATAAGTTTGTGAGATCATACTTATAGGAGTTTTTAGGTCCCATGGATATGAGTCAACATGTTTAATTCATCGTCAAAACGCAATGTCCAATCTATCGTCGAGATGCAAGTCCAATCCACCATCAAGATGACAAGTCTAATCCGCCGTAGAGATGTCAAAGCATAGTGGAAATCCAAAGATAGAATAAATCTGAAGGATTCAATTGATCGCTGCGATGCATTGGACTAGTTTGGCAGAAAACAGAGGCACCGGTTTAACCGATGCCTGAGCATCGGGCATCCCATTGTTGTCGGAAGATCCGACGCCCTGTCATCGGTGCAAGTCTGAGCGCCTCTGGAAATCAAGGGAAGATCAACTGAAGAAAGAGTGCAGCACCGGTTGAACCGACGGTCCATTCAGAGGCATCGGTGCAATCGATGTACCATATTCCAGAGACGATGTCAAGCGTGCAACAGCCAAGCCTTCAGCACCGGATGAACCGATGGCCATCGGAGCAATGCGTCGGTGCAATGACGTCAGCAAGGTGTAACGGCTATATGAAGATCAAATGTCACCGGAAGTTCCGACGCTATAGTATCGGTTCATCCGGTGGTCCCTGAAGTTGCTGCAGCAGTGTCAGAGAGGCCAACGGCAACTTCAGAGCGCAGAGTGACCGGAAGAACTGATGCCCTATGCACCGGAAGTTCCGATGCCTACGCAGAATACTGGCC
Source organism: Panicum virgatum (assembly GCF_016808335.1). Taxonomy (NCBI): domain Eukaryota; kingdom Viridiplantae; phylum Streptophyta; class Magnoliopsida; order Poales; family Poaceae; genus Panicum; species Panicum virgatum. Next base: position 2,879,976 of record NC_053146.1, read on the forward strand.
AACGGCTAGTAACGACTCTCTTGAGTTGGTGGCCTATATATACGCCTCACCCCGGCCATTTTGAGTATGCTGGAGTCCCAAGACATCTCATACACACCCAATAACACCTCCAAGCCATACAAGAGCTCATTGATCATATCCTTAGGTTTTAGCACTAGCTTTGTAAAGTGTAAGTGCTAGATTAGCTCTTGAGTGAGTGAACAAGCAATGTTGAGATCCTTGTGGCTGGTTTTAGAGTGAACCACACTTGTATTACGGTGCGCCGGCCCCTTGAAGCAATTGGTGGCTTGCCGGCAAGTCAACGATACTCCGGCTTGGTGTGGAGCGGCGTCGACGACATTGTGCGGGGGACGGAGACCCCTCCTTCGTGGGCAATCTCCCTTAGTGAAGATCGGGATTAAGGTGACCGTGATTGTGTTCACGGAAGAGACTTGATTGCCAGGAAGCGATACTCTTAGTGAGTGCTTCAACAACGTGGATGTAGGAGCGTCTTTGTGGCAAACCGAACCACGGGATAAATCCTCGTGTCGAGAGTTCGCTTCCTCTCATCCCTCCCTTTAAGCTTCCGCATTTCATATTGCAACTTGTGTGCCTTTACTTTCTTAGTGTAGTATCTTGCTAGGATTGGCTATAGGTTGCAAAATTCTTTTGGGATGAGGGTTTCACACTAAGGTGAACCATAGTTGCACATCTAGATAGCTTATTTTAGTTTAAGTTTTGTGCAAACTAGTTGGAGCCAGAGGTTAAGATTTTAATTGTGCCAAATTCACCCCCTCCCCCTCTTAGACTAGAGCACCCGATCGCTTTCAGTAGAAGACGACGCGCCAGGAGTGGCCGCCAACGTGGACCAGGGCAGACTTGACGCAACTGCCGTTGGCCAGCTTCGTGGCCTCCGAGTAGGAGCAGACGGTCATCGTGAGCACCTCCTGGTCGCACGGTGGAGGCGGCATGGCCGCCGACGCTGGCATGGCAGATCGAGCGCAAAGAGACGCGGGCGCGCGCAAGCTTAGTTTCCTAGGGCCGGCGATAGGAACGATAGGAGTTCACGAGATTGACGCGAGGATTTTATCGCGCATGATCGATGCCCATCGCATCACCTACCTATTTCTGTTTTTTGAGGGATAAATATCGAAGCGTTCATTTCGGTTTCCGTACAATATTTAATATATACTTGTAGGATATAATTTATATATTGGTATGTATAAGCTTGTTTTTTCATGGTATATATAAGGCTATAATTCCGTACGTGGTCGGGATAGGCCATGTCGTAGTCGTATAGTACTTAGGTGGTAAGGAGACTAAAATAATTTAATCTAGATATAATCTAGGGTACAACTTAAAAAGAGCCGAAATTTTGTTTTATAGAATTTTGAGCTAAAAATAGAGTATATATGAAGATCAAATTGGATTGCGATAAAAGTATAGAGTCATGATCCATTATCACCTCTAATACTACTCGCACTTGCCCAGTATCACCTCTAGTTTAGCTAGTTCCCACTGACGACGACGATTATTCGGCGGCGATGTCCCCGTTGTACGCGCCCCTAGCTGCCGGTGCCGAGGACGACGACCTGATCCGCACGTTGCTCCCGGAGGAGGTGACCGTGTCCAGCGTCGTCGTGAGGGCGGTCGGCACCGGGCACCACATGCTCAAGGTGGAGGGCTACTCGTGGCTCAAGCACACGCGCGGCGACAACGGCAGCCCCCTCCTGTCCGGCGAGTTCAGGGCCGGCGGCCACACCTGGAAGATCCGCTGCTACCTGGACGGGGCGCACAAGGAGGACGCCGGCTTAGTCTCGCTGTACCTGTCCCTCGCCGACCCCGGGACGAGCGCCGCAGTCCATGCCGAGGTCGAGTTCGAGTTGGTCGACCAATGGCCGCTGCTACCGCTCTGGTGCCGGCACCGGAAGCGCTTGCAGGTTTCCCCCTTCCAGCCGGGCAAGTCCTGGGGCTTCCCCAGGTTCATCGGTGCCGATGCCCTCGAAGGCGGCGGCTCCAAGTTCCTGAAGGGCGACTGCTTCGCCGTCCGGTGCAAGGTCACCGTCGTCGAGGAGCAGGGCGCCATGGAGGAGGAGGTGCAGGCGGAGGACATGGAGAGGATGGGTGTGGTGTGCCTGTGCAAGGACGGCTCATGCAGCAAGCTCCACCGCGCGAGGCCGGCCCAGACCTTCACGGAGGCGTTTGCTAGCTTCTGTCTTTCCATCTGTGGATAAGCTAGCTAAGCTATACTACTATACTAGTAGTAGTGTGTTTCTCATAATTAGTCAACAACTTTCCTTTGCTTTGTGAAGGGGGGGGGGGTGCTAATGGGCTTCGGACCGGGGCAGGCTAGGTGTTTAGGCTTGGATTTGGGGTGCCCTGGGCCCTTTTCGAGGCCTGTTTCCTAAGTGAGTTCTGGGCTCCCATCCATGGTTTTGATCATTGTGCAAAAGTAGTTCAATTAGGTCCATTTTCCTTCAAAAAAGAACATTGTTCCAAAACCAGATACATATGCAAAAATGGGGTTATTTCAAGTGCCAAGTGGCGGGTTAGTATAAGAATGAGTATGAAAACAACACCAAAACAACACTAAAAAGGTGTCATTAACGAGCGTCAATAGGTTTACTGTCGCCCCTGGTGAAGATCTAAAAGAATATCCATAAAAACTTTCTTCAAACCAGGATTTCGGCCAACCAAAACAGAGGCCCCACAATCGAGTTGAGGTTTAAGCTCATCATACACTACTTGGCAAGAGTAGTCTTGCACAATCCCCCTCCAACAACTGATACAATCTTCATCATCTCGTGGGGCACCTCGTCCCACTAGGGCGATGAGACCATTGATATGACCCCACCCCTTGAATTATCAATACCAATGAGCTGCTTCACCTCTTTCTACATAGCCTCAAGATGAGGATCAATTGTCAAAGTAGCATAGACTGCATCCATCATGCATCTATTTCAGATTTAACCATGCATGTAGCCTCTTTCTATTATGATCAAAGTATTAAGATATCCAAACTCATTAGCACGAGGCAACTACTAGCTAATATGAAATGCACAAACATACCAAAATGTGGCCCTTCACTTCCTAACGAACCGAGATTGAAGCATGTGACCTGCAGAAAGCAAGTATATTACTCAAACTGGGAGTTAACCAACACTAAAATAAATCAAGCAAGAGCATCTGTTCAGCACCTAGAAGAGCAACATAATATAATCAAGAAAAGCATCAAAGTAAATAAGTTTTAAATCTGTAAGTCCAAACTGAAAACAGTAAAAAAAACAGGCCATTCTCATATACATTAGAATGAATAGGTTACTGTCTTTTTTATCAGACAAGCAGTAGAATGCAGACAGTCTCAATTTTTTTACTCATCTGTATGTGTGACTGCACATAATAGTTCTGGTTCTGGCTCGGATTCTTATTCTTGTTCTGGCTCCGAAGCAGTAAAACAGAGTATCAACAAAACTCAGGTCAATGCTTTCTACATGGCATATATGATATATCATAAAAATAATCAGCTCTCATAAATATATCAATACAGTAAGTAGTTAGGGAGCACCAACATTGACAACAAATGACATGTACATCATGAGCTTACTGCAATTGCAAGTGATAGAGCATCCAATACATATATAATGAGGTCATATACTAAATGTATAAATCAAGATGTTTGGTCAGATACTTACCACAGCTGTCGAAGCAAGAATCTCCACAGTTCATCAATGAGCTGAAAGAATATCAAGGACATCGGTAGAGCTGATATTGTATCAACCACTGTATTTTGTCAAATAAGAAGAAAAAACATTAGTAGCATAGCTTACATATTCAAGCTGAGAAATTTTTTCTCTCAGCTCAAGTTTAGTATGAGAAATATTAACCATCATTGCACATGTCCAATGCCTCTGCTCATGTTTAGTATGAAAAAAATTAGCCATCACTGCACATGTCCAATGCCTCATCTCAAGTGTAGCATCCAAAAAACATCATTGAAAATGTCCAATGCCTCGGCAAAATTATAGAATGAAATAAGAAAAATCATCATTGGCATTGAACAAGTTCTTAGGCAGAACGAAAACTATTATCATCGGCATGGACAAGTGCTCAGTAAAAAAATTTGTTCTCAGATGTATATCGGCATGCACAAGTGCTTAGTAAAAAAATCTTTCTCAGATGTATCTCACACAATTGGCATCGACAGCAACAAATAAGTCGTACATAGTCACCAGAGTAAGGGAGGAGGGGACGCAGGAACAAACAAAGGAGGGGAAGATGGGCCCTTTTTAACCATAACCTGTAGACCAAACAGAATTGTCAGTTTTTCTGCACCAAATGCTACCAGCAATGAAATGTTATAAAGAAACTCAAGTGATAGAAGGTTCAGAAGGTAATTCATGCTCCAAGTGTATTCAATACTGGAAAAAGGATTAACAAAGATACACCATCATACATCATAGCAATTGCCAGAAGCCAAGCTGCAATAAGATGATAAAGAGAAACATAGCAGCAATATAGTAATTAATCTTGATACCACATAAAGCTGATATAGGTGCAAGAAAATATATAAACAAGCAACCAAAATAAACTTTGGAACAAGAAAGATCACCGGGTTATATCTGGTGTTCCCTGGGAAAGCTTTTTACAGCTGCATCCCATGAACGTGCATTGAGAAAGACGATTATCAACGAAAGAGCAACATAATGCTTCCTAGAATAGAGCTATATTCATGTTTTATGATATATCTTCAGCAACAGAGACGGTTATCAATGAGTTTTCGCTCAATTGTGCATGAATTGCATCAACGATTAAGCAGAATTTAAGATCAGGATGAAGTGCAGAGGGGCACCAAAAGAAGTGAAAATTATTGGGTCCTTACTATCAGTTTTCTTTATTGACAGTAGGCTCATGTCCAAATAAAAACTAAGACATGGATCCACAATATAATTCAGATAAGTACCAGATGGATATGCAGAGATCATACTTGCATAAATATGTTCAGAATAAGAAAGATGCCAAACTTTTTGAGCCATATAGAGAATATGTTCGGTCAACAAACAAATGTTCTCAACAGAACATCCAAACTTTTTGAGCCATATAGAGAATACTTTCAATACAGGTCAAATGCTTGTTTTATAGCCTATACAAGCACAGGTTTAGAGTATATACACCTTCGCATATAGCATGTTCTGGAGCTTATAAATAATTCTTCATCACATATCAAGTGTAAGAACTAGATTATTCAGAACAGGAACAATTTGCATAAATACAACACATCAAGGAGGAGCTAGAGGCCTTTTACCTAGAGTTTGTCTGATTTGTGAAGGGGAACTAACAATTTATCAAACCAATGCAAGGATAACCTCGGAGGCATATCATCGAACACATTACCGAAACGACCCAAGACGCATCACACACCTAGTCAGGGACCTACCCACAGCAGAAAGGGAAGAGAAAGGGAGGGCATACCTGGAGCAGGAGGGGATTGAGAGGGGCCGGGCTCATGGGGGACGAAGAGCGGGGTGTGCTGGAGATTGGAGAAGTAGAGGAGGGAACAACCCACCTTGCCAGATCCATGGCCACCGAGGTTGGACCGGCGGGCGTCGAGGCTGGATCCCATCTCCTCATCGTCGTTGACTGTGCCGAGGGCAGCCTCCGGGGTCCAGAGGTCTATGGATCCGTCCCGCCTGGAGGTGGCAGCGGCATGTCCCGGTTCCACCACCGCCACTGATTTCAAACCCTAGCACCGTCACGGAGAAGAAGGCGGCCTCAGGAGAAACCCTAGATGTGCCCTGCGCGCCTCTAGGGAAGGGGGCGCCTCTAGAGAAACCCACTGAATATTTATGTGGTGAGGCCACAGCTCCAAAACTTGAAAGCAAATCAACGGTAGGTGGCGAGAATACTCCACGACTGAAGCTGACGAGTTAATAATGAGGTAGCTTAGCTTGATGATGAGGTCTTGTGACACTTGAAACGGTTTAATAATTTTCTATCTACCACTAAAAGTAAGAGCATCCTAAGATAGCCATGGGAAAATCAAAAGTTCAGCATTACTGTAATATACTAAAAACGAAAAGAAAAAAAATTTCTCACACAACAGATTCGTATTTTCATAAAGGCACCATCAAAACCTATAGTCTATGACTATCTTTGTTCCTAGGATGCAGCACTATTCAAATCTGAGAATATTTTTGTCGTGGAACTGACCGATGGGCTTAAAATCATAAGAACGATGGGAACAAAACCATATGACCAAACAGTTAAAGTGTTACAACATCTCAGCAATGTGAATGGGTAGCCCCTCCTTTTTTTCTGGGCTTGGGACCAGCTATGCGAAATTAAGTGTTACTTCAAGTTGCATAGGCGGAGTTCCCTACCCACCCACCCAAAAAAAACAAATATAGAAATAATGCATTTTTTTTGTAGTTTTTAGGTTTTGCATTTTTTTTTCTGGTTTTCCGTGTCATCTTCCTGCTGGGTTAATTGCTTCATCACTCTGTTCTGGTGAGCTAATCTGCGCACCTTGTTTCCTGAAGGTGACGTGACTTCGTCATCATTTGAGATAGTCACAAAGTTTTCTTCGTATGACAACCCACGGATGAGATCGAGCACCATGTCATGAACTTGGCACGCAATTATGTCCCCAACTCCGTCCTCTGCCCTGACTGCCTGGATCATGCTTCTATTTACGAGCTGATTGAAGTATTCCTCCCCCCGCTGAAACAAGCTGGTTCCTGTTTTCTTCTCCACGAAACCTTCAGCTATCCATTTCCATATCAATAAATCTTTCGGAATGAAACAGTCTTCGGGATACACACTTAGATACAATAAGCAAGTCTTTAGATGCATAGGCAGATCATAGTAGCTAAGAGACAATATCCACTCAGTATCATCTGCTTGCTGGCCATCATTACCGAACACAACGATGAAGTATGCAGCCACAACGCAGTAGCCTATGCTCAAGAGTGAGATAAGGATGCTCAGGATAGGTAGCCAACACCTGGAGTAGGATACTGCGAGTGATGAGTAGTAGTAATCATTAAGGAACGAGAGCTCGTCTGCAATTACCCTGAACACCCTGTCATGCTCGCCGTCCTTCAGCAACAAGCTCCAGAAGAACTTGAGCCCAACATTGGCGAGGTCGTACCTCGCGAATCGACACCTCAGCAACTTGAACAATGCAAAGGATAGGCATAGGTCTTTTGGTCTGCTTGGTGTTGATGATGTCGGAAGCATCTTGTCCAACTGCCAAACTCTGTCAAGGGTCACCAAGCCGGTGCTGTCAATGGCCGGTGTCCATATCTCGCTGAACACATACCCCCAAGGTTGCTTCTCCACTTTCCTACTGTCTTCTCCCATAACCAAGAGAGCAGGAGGAAGCTCATCCTCACCATTCCATCCGCGTCTCCCTTGCTGTCGTTGTAGCTGCTGCATATACCCAAAAACAAGACTAGGATTGCGTCCTAGTGCAAAGGATTTCCTGGCCTTTCCAAATGAGTAACATTTGAGCCAAATTTTGGCACACAGGAGAGCAAAGGGAGTGAACATAATCTTTGAACAGATGAGGGTGAGCGGTTCGTGGTCTTCACTAGATGAGAAGCGGAAGAGCCCATGGAAGAAACGTTTCTTTGTGATGCTGGCACCCAGGTAGAAGATCCAGACCCCCTTGAGAAGTAGCTCCAGAGGAGGCCGAACCCTACGACCCTCTCTGCTATCAATGGCGACCACCGAGGTAGTATTGATCGCTGCAATCTGGAAAAGGAACGCCCATGTTATGATCATGCAGGGGTGGAACACCGAGTCGCACAAGGCGGCCAAGGTCGTCATGCGGTCCTTGTGCCGGTTGACGTAGTCATTGGAGTTGTCGCCGAGGGTGGAGACGACGTAGGAGATGACGGGCAGGAACAGCGTGTTGGCTCCGAGGAAGATGAAGCGGGTGAAGCGGTGGTGGCGGTAGCGCCGGCCATAGCTGCATATCCCGACCATGACTCCGGTCATGGCAGCGCCCGTGAGCAGCAGCGCGTTCCCCAGCCATATCTGCCGTTCCATGGTGTCGTAGAAGGCAGCCACAGCGAGGCTGGGGCAGCGCAACTGTTCCTGCATTGCAGCATTGGAGCAGATCATCCCGGTAGGTCTCTCTGGATCCATAGAGCCTGCTATTAGCTGATTGCCAAATTACAAACTCATTAGAGCAACTCCAAGAGGTTGCTGAAATGTTATCCCCCAAAACAATGTATTGGGGACTATGCTAAAATTTTCTTTCCCCAAAAATGTATAAACTCACAGCAGAATGCCAATAACTATCCTTAATATTTCAAAACTGGCCACGTCATTGTAATTGGACCCATTACTTGGGCTTGGCATTTGACTCAATATTTCATGATCACTTGGCCAAGAGCCTATGTCCAAGTTCCGGACTTTCATCTCCGGCAGCTGCACGTAGACGAACACACTTACACACACGCCACCACAGCTGCGCTGGCGTACTGGATGGCAAGCACCTCATCAAAGTACTCACCGTGCATGAGGAGGCTAGCTTGTGATGCAGTACAGTGCCCTTGTTGCCCAACGCGCCATGCTTTTGCCTCTGGAGAAGCAGAGACGACGCCCAAGAAGAAGACCGCAAGCAAGGCAGAGTGGCAGACCCGCCGGCCGGTGGCAGCAATGAATGCCATCATCGCCGGCATGGGGCGCGTCCGGACCCCAGATCTGACAAATAAAAATGCAGATGTCAAAAGAAAAGAGAAAAAACAATGACTGTGGGTCCGTGATGCAATGCAAGCATATATGAGGCATCAAGCTCACTTCTCTGCTCATAAAAAGAATCAATCAAAACTGCAATATATCTATGTTTAGGAAACACACAAATACGAGTGCAGAAACTATTTTTGCATTGCATCACAGCAGTATAGGACAACAACCTAGGCCTGAAACAATTCAGATCCAACTTATTATTACAAAGATACAATTTTCACAAGAATATCAAAATTTAGAAAGGTGCGCCACATCTCAAATGGATTCAATGGTCATCCTGTAAAAAGGACTCTACACATCAAATTAAGTACACACCACAACTGAGAATAATCCAAAATTCCAAACATAATGTGGACAGAGACTACATCAACAAGACCAACCACGAAGTATGGTAAAAGAACATTGCATGATACAATTGGAGCCGCATGTATCAAACAACGCCAGCAGTAGTTGCAGTGAAATCGGGCTCACCTGGCCTATTAACGATCCCAACATGGAAGAGCAACGCCCAGAGGAGCGTGATCAGCTCGCCGCCGCGGGCGATGGCCATCGAATGACCTCTCAGATTCTTCGAAGGCGACACATACAAAATCATCTCCGCCCAAAAGCCGGCGAGCATTGCCCATGCTGCTTCCTCACCCTCGACCAACTCCACCAATTGCTTTCCAAGCCTCACGCCATTCTTCAAAACCTCATGCTTGGAGTCTTCACTTAGCAATTGCACTAGATCCTGGTACTCAACCTCAGGTGTCAACGGCCTGGTTGCAGCCCGGACAGCGAGGACACGTGTGGCATCCTCCTTGACAGCATTGTACAAGCACTTGCTCCATTCATCCTCGTCAGGAAGAAGCTCTGGGCACCAGGTGACAAGGTACGCGCAGTACCGTGACAGGTGAGTGGCAGCAATCTTGTGTTGGTTACAAATCGTCGAAGAACCTTCCTCTTGATTAGGTCGGTAAGGGTGCCTCACCTCAATGATGGATGTGGCGATGTGCCAGGTAAGTATGATATCAGATGTACCCATGCTGTTGCAGGCCCAGAGGAAGCTTTCACCAAGTTGGCTCCGGTGGAGAGATGCTGTTCCATTGCTTAGCTGGCACTCATTGCTGTGACTGCTTCTGAGCACATCGAAGATGCAAATCTTCACCGCTGCCGGTACCTTGACCTTCCTCTCCTGGTCAGGCAATTGGAGAATACGCCTGATAAAGTCAAACAGGATTGGTCTTGGGTGAAGCACAAGTACTGAGCACTGCCCTATTGTTTCATCCCAGTGCTCCATTATCTTTAATCTGCACTTCAGCAAAAGGCTAGCAACCCAACTATTCATTCTTAGTGGACGTTGCAAGGAGATAGAATTGACATGGTGACATGTGAGGGCTACTTTAGTCCAGCTGGAGCAAATGTAGGAAGCCATAACCCTCACCTCAGAAATCAGGACCAGAGCAAGGAGGAAAAATACCGGCACCACATCAAAATACAAGCTTCCGAAGTTTTCAGGTCGCCATATGCTTACCTCCTGTACTTGAGTGCACCAGAATTTACAATGGATCTATCTGGAATAGCCATTCTTGTTCTCTTTAGCTGCAAGTAGCACAATGAAACATGCAGCCACGATGCAGTAACTTATGCTCAAGAGGGAAAGAAAAATAACCAAGATGGGCAGCCAGCACTTAGCGTAGGATATTGAGAGGGATGAATAATAATAATCGTGAACAAAAGAAAGTTCATCTGCAACCACCCTGAACATCCTGTCATGTCCACCATCCTTTAGCAGCAAGCTGCAGAAAAACTTGAGCATCCTCACAGAGCGAACATTAGTAATTTTGTACCTTGCAAATCGGCACCTCAATAGCTTGAATAATGCAAAGGACAAGCACAAGTCTTTTAGTCTTGGCATCATAGGATGAACATTCTCCAACTGCCAAATTTTATCAAGGGTCACCAAGCCAGTGGTTGCAATCCCCATTATCCCTGAACCATTGGTGAACACATACCCACAGGATTGATTCACCACTTGTCTCCTATCTTCTCCCATAACCAGGAGAGGAGGAGGGGCATCCTCAGCTACCACTGATTCACCAGGCTGACTACTTTCTTGTCGTTCCAGCTGCTTCATGTACCCAAAAATAAGGCTAGGATTGCGTCCTAGTTCAAATGATAGCCGCGCCTTTTCAAATGCAAAGTATTTGCACACAATTTTGGCGCAGATGAGGACAGAAGGTGCGAACATAATTCTGGCACAGATGGAAACAGAGCTAGATGGTGTGCGGTCTTTACCATGCAATACTCCGAAGATTGCATTAAGAAAACGGCTTTTGGTGATGCTAGCACCCAGGTAAAAGGTCCATATAACCTTAGCAAGTAGCTCGAGAGAGGGTCCTACAGTTCGACCTCCTCTAGGATTGATGGCGAGAACTGGGGTAGTATTGATGGTGGCAATTTGAACAAGGAATGCCCATGTTATGACAGTGCATGGGTGGAAGTTAGAATGGCATAAAGCAGCCAAGATGGGTGTTGTGCATTCGTTATCTACTGAGCTGACATAATCATTGGAGCTGTCGTCAAGGGTGGAGACGACATAAGAGAGGATGGGCAAGAATAGTGTATTGGCTCCAAGGAATATGAAACGGGTGAAGGGATGGTAGCGGTAACGCTGGCCGTAGCCGCCTATCCCAACTAAGACACCTATGATGCCAGGGCTCGTCAGCAGCAATGCATTCCCCTTCCATATCTGCCATCTCATGGTATTGCTGAAGGTGTTAATGGCATCACTAGAGCACTGGAGCTGTTCGCGCGATGTAGCATTCACGATGCAATGCCAAAGGGGTTACCTTGTCTTAATCTCGGCTGATCAGTACTGATCAATGGCTGTGCATGTCTACGCTAAAATGCATGCTTGCAGTGTCCTCACTCACATATATATATAGCTCAAGTCTTGTGCAGATCAGGGCATATGAGTAGGAGTAATCCCCAACCTGCAGCACATTATTATATTGCAATTCCCTGCCCCATCCAAAATTAAGATGTACGTTGTGGTGCAACTAAGAGTTGTAAGTCTCTTTGTACCTTTTCCTACCTAGTGCATGTATGTAGCTTTCAAAAATTAATGAATGCTTTGTCCCATGCTGTGTACTTAAGTACATAGTTCTGCCAGCACTAATCATCCCAGTGCAGGTTTGATGGCTTCAATTTATCCCTTAGCTTTCCTCCAGAGAGCTTCCCAAAGAAACGAAATACTCCTTACAAGATGTTCAGCTTATGTGATGATGATTGTTGTAATAACTAATAAGTATGGGCTATAGGCAGACTTCTTCTTTTGGAATATCTAAAGAAACTTATAGTGACTACTAATAAGAATCGAGGACATGAACATATATAGCTTTTTTGAGTACTTTTTCTTTCAAGCAATTATGGAAATAATGAATAACTGAATCAAAGAACTGAAAACCACTGCCAATCTGCCACTCCCACTCCCAAATACACACACAACACACCTGGTGTTGGCTTGAACTACCCACACCAGAAATTTTTATTTCCTCGCTGAAATCACCAGCGTCGGATTTGCACGGGGTCGGCCGGAATTTGGCGGCGCGCGGCGACCGGCACTCCTCGTGGCGGCGCTCCTCCGGGGACGGCGAGCAGAGGAGGAGCTACGGGACGTCGTCTCGGAGCTCGTGGTAGTCATGGCTTCGACAGCTGGGCAGCGGAGACGGCGATTTGAGCAGCCGGGAACCGACGACATCGCTCGGTTCCGGCGGCCAAGGCGGCGGGCGGCCCTGCGGGACGGCCGGACGGGCGGCGCGAGCGGCATGGCGCGTGGGGGCTCAGCGCACGCGCAGCTTCGTAGGGGCGCGGGACCGAGGGGCGAGGGCGGCCTGGCGGCGCCTTGCCCTGGGCACGCACGCCATGGCGGCGTGGCGGCGCAGGCGCACGGCGACGGGAAGAGGGCCCAGATAGGGCCTCTCACGGGCCGTTAGCGGTGGTGGGGGCCTAGTTGCAGGTGATGAGCGGACTGGGCTGGGACTGGAAAGGCTTTGGCCCAAAAGAAATTTAGGATTCGAGCTAACTCGAATTCTATTTTGAATGAATTTATATCTATCGAATTTTTAAATGATTTTCACTCAAATTAACTCGCAATGCAAGCGATATGGATGCATCAAGGGAAAAAATATAACTTAATTCATATTAATTTGTTTTAAGAATTAATATAAATGTTGAAAAATTTCAGAAATTATGAAAAAATTGTTATATTAAATAGTGTTATGCTCACAAACCAAAATTAAATAGTTTAGGGTGTGATATAAGTGTGGAAGGTGGTCATATAAAAGAAAGAAGACAAATTGTCTCTTCTTCTATCATTTAGTATAATTTTCAGGACATTATCACTTAGGATGAATGAAGCGAGGAGTCTCCTTTCTTATTCTAAACCAGACCCCAAATGTGAAGAGTAACGTAATTAGGCCCTTGGGCCCCAAAAAAGAAAAGAAAAGAAGAACAAATAAAACAGCTTGACACGTTGCTTACAATACAAAAAAGATGAAGAAAACATGGGATGATGATCGACCCCTTTTCCATTATAGTAGGAAAATGGCAACCAAAGTACATTCATTATGATATCCAAAAGATTAGTTAAGCCGGGTGATATTGGAATCTAGCATTGTTTTGTTTCTTCTTTTGTTAGGCTTTATGCTTAGATTGAGCCTGCTTTATTATATCTTAATTTGACATGCAACCAATTAACACATAATCGATCACATCTCATCTGATGGCTTAAGGGCAATCTCAACCCAAGACAATATAGACACTGCACATAGTCTCCAATGCCTAATTTCTTCAAAATAAATTATCATCCAATTTCCCCTCCTCTCTCTCTCTCTCTCTCTCTCTCTCTCTCTCTCTCTCTCTCTCTCTCTCTCTCTCTTTTCATGACCTTACCCCCTTCTTTTTTTCTTAGTTCTCACGTGACATAGTTTCTTGCATGAAAAATTATTTCCTTGTCTCCCTTGCTTAATACTCTTGCCACCTTGCTTAACTGACACTAAACAATGCATGTACGGTTAGTTACGTCTAATCCATATATCACCATTAGGTGATGGAGCAATTAAGACAAAAGCTCTCAGAACAGCAGGGGAGGCCCTACATGATATGGTGTTCTTATATATATAGGGATGTCTTCGTTCAAAAAATATATATAGGGATGTTTAAAAAGCAAAAATTAGCTAGCTCGGATCAAAGATTAAGGTACGATTAGCAGCACTGGTTCGTTGTGACCATCGTTAGTAAACAAACAAATACAGTTGTTGACTCGGACATTGTAATTGCTAGGTAGACTCATATTATTGTACCTTGAACAATATGTTTAATAATGTTCGGCTACATAACGAAGGCTAAACTCACAAAGTCCAAGCCCACCAGTAGAAAAGTGGCCAACCCGATCGTACAGGCTCCATTGAGAAGAAGTGATGCAATTAATTAAGATACCACACACGATCAAGATTCATCAAGAACCTTGCGTGAGTAGTAGCTGTCGGTGTTGGGTCTTTCCAGCAAACTGCCTTGGAAAGGAAGTTGTAACAGGCGCTGCTGATTTCGCAAAAAAAAAAAAAAGTAACAGCCGCTGCTGACGCCATGTAAACTCTCTCTCTCTCCCTGCTGCTTATTAATAAATGCTGGACAGTGGACAAGTTGTCTAGGTCTTAAAAAAAAGATTCAAGAACCCAAAAGACGGACAAGAGAAGATAGCCAAACCATCTGCATACCCTATACATGGAAACCATTCTATCGAGCAGAACCAGCTTCACTAGTAGCAGGGCCACCGGCATTATCATCACCAGGCCGACTCAGTATCCCAGGCTCCCAGCATGGGTGAGCATCGCCCAGAGGAGCGTTATCAGCTCGCCACCCCGTGCGATGGCCTTCAAGTGACCTCTAATGTTGCCTGACGGAGCGATGTACAGAATCATCTCTGACCAGAATTCAGCCAGTACCACCCATGCCGTTTCCTCGCCTTCAGCCACCAGTTGCTTTCCAAGCCTCGCACCATTCTTGAGCACATCATACTCGGAATCCACACTTTGTAACAACTGGGCCACCTGCTCATACTCGGGCATTGGTGGTGTCAACGATCCCGGCACAACACGCCCCGCGAGGGCACGCTTGGCGTCCTTCTTGACAGTCTCATACAGCCTCTTGCTCCATTCATCATCATCTGGAAGAAGATCTGGAGACCAGGCCATTAGGTATGCGCAGTACTGTGACAGTTGAGTAGCTGTGGTCTTGCAATTCAGATCAAACATAGAAGAACCATGTCCTCCTTGACCATGATGGTACTGGTGCCTCATCTCAAGGATGGATGTGGCGATGTGCCATGTAAGTATGGTCTCAGATGTGCCATTGCTACTGAAGGCCCAGCTGGGGAACATTTCGCCTGCTCGGCCTTGGCGTGGAGATCTTATTACGCCATTGCTTAGTTGGTGCCCATCATGGTTGTTGCGTCTCAAAGTGGCGATGATGCGGACCTTCACCACTTCTTGCAATTTCACACTCCTATCTAGGTCAGGGAGACCGAGGAGACGTCTGAGAAGAACTAGCAGGGTTCTTCTTGGATGGAGCACCAATATTGAGCTCTGTCCAATTTTTTCATCCCAATGCTTCATTAGCCCCCATTTGCACTGCAGCAGAATGCCAAACCATTCTTGCACGCGCTGATAATGCTGCAAATAGGCATGCCTTATATAGTAGCATATGAGGGATACTTTGGTCCAGTTAGAGCAAATGTAGGAGGCTATGTACTTCACCTCCGCAAGCATCACCAGTGCTAGAAGCAAAAATAAAGGAATGTCATCGAAGACGAAGAATCCAAAAATTTTATCCTGCCTGTTGCTTATCAAGTGCCTATCATTACACCAGAAATGACAGCGTAGCTGATGGTTTTATTTGCTCTTCCAATTTGATATTAGCCCCATCATGATGAATATTGTAGCCAAGATGTGTTGGAATGATCTCTTTCCTAATAGACCCAACGGTCTATTAGGCCCCTAATCCGCGCCCTGATCGGGGGCGCCCAACCCTTAATGGTTGGTGGGCCCCCGCTGCACAGCGCTAGAATAAAAGGGGTGAAGGGGCCGGGGCACGCACAACGAAGTTCGTCGCGCCGCCAGTACCTTTTCCCACATCCTAAACCCTAGCCGATCTAGGGAGAGTGCTGGAGCAGCGGGAAGCCCCACCTCCGCCGCTTTCACCGCCGCCAGCTCTGTCACGTCGTCGCCGCCATCGTCCACGACGCCGTCGCTCCGGCATCGACTACACTGCTCCAATCGTCGCCGCCTTTGAGCGGATCTGCATCAACGAACCCGTGATGGCCGGATCTAACTCTACTGCAGGCTCTGAAGGTCCTCTACCCCGCTCCTCTATCTCTTTTCTCTATGCTATTGTTGTAGTTCTAGGTTTATCTTGGACTCAGATCAAGAAAAGCAAAGGAAGTCCCTCTTGATCGTGCACTGTGTGATCCTAGCAATCTTAACAATGGTATCAGACGCCTACACTAAGTGTAGATCGAGATGGGAAGTGTAGATTCGGTCACGAATCAAAAGAATCAAGACACAGAAAAAGCAATTCGATGCAAATCGAAAAAGAAAAGAAAAGTCGAAACCCTAACCCTAACCCTAGAGCAAAAGGGCGGTGGGTACTGACCTGCACCGCCCCACAGTCGGCCGCCCTCGTGCGGGACAGACCCGCGCAGCCCGCTTCGTCGGGGCGCGGGACAGGATGCTCCGCCGCTCGCTGCCGGGACGCCGGGGCGCATGCGCGCGGGCTCGAAAGCAAGGCGCCATCCATGGCGAGCTCAACGGCGGCGCGCTCACCCACTGGCGAGCGCGCACACCGGCGAGCAAGCCGCGACGGCGCCGCTTCGTCCTCTTCTCCGCGGCCGCCATGGCCGTCGCCTCCGCTCCGTGGCTGCTGCTGCGTCGCGTGGAGAGAGAAGGGGGAGGGAGAAAGAGTCGCTAGGGTTTTCGGGAAACACCGGCGTTGCCGGTTTTGATCCCGCGAAGGTCGCGGCCGGCCGTCGGATCAGATCCGACGGCCGAGAGAGCTCCGCGGCGTCACGGGCCAGTTTGGGCCCAAGAGGGGCGCGGCGCCGGGCCGGTTTGGCGGCCTGGCCATTGGCTGTTGGGCCGAAGGCCCGAGCGTCGCGCGCGCCGAGCGGGCTGGGCCGATTTCGTAACTGGGCTACTTCAACAGTGAAGCTTTAAATTGTTTTTTCTATTTTCCAGAAGCATTTTAATAGCAGTTTTTGAATAGTTTGATCTCTATTCAATTTTGCACCAACGTGTTTATTGTTTAGAGATAAAAGTTTATATTTTTTTGCTTCTGGAAATAGAAATTCCTACTTGTTTCCGCTGCAAAAGTCTTTACAGTTGTTCTTTACTTTAATTCGAACCAACGAGACAATTAAAGTTTAAGAGCATGGTTAAAAGCTTATTTTAAGGATTATGGTATTGTTAATTTTCTGACCAACGTTGTTAATTACAATACTGTAATTTCATAGTTTTTTGTGCATTTATTTCTATTTCTGCCCAACGGTGATATAGATTTAATTGCATAAACAGTTGTATGTTCTATTTTTGACCAATGTTGGAATTATCACATACAATTGTTGTTATTATGTTCTCACTATTTTTTGAAATTTTCAGCGGGGATGAACTTGATGGGATTCATCAGTCACATCCCGACTTTAAAAGGAGACAACTATGGCGAATGGATCAAGAAGGTTGATCTTGCTTTCGTCTGTGGAGAGGTGGATGAGATGATCACCACTCCAAAGCCCACTGAGCCACCGGCTCCAGTGAGAGGGGAATCTGACACTGATGCTGAGTGGCAGAAAAAGCAAAGGGACTATGCTCCCTTAAAGATGGCTTATGATCTCGAAAAGACAAAGTGGAATAACGCCAACAAGAAATGTGTGGCAGTTATAAAGAACACAATTGATCCTAACATTTTGGGTTCAATTGGAGAGTGTGATTCAGCTGCTGAGTACCTTGCAAAGATAAAGAATCAGTTTACTGGTTCTTCAAAGACTTATGCTACACAGATCATAGAGCAGTTGATCACAAAAAGGTACTATGGCAATGCCGGTACAATAAGAGATCATATCATGGGGATGTGTGCTTTGAACTCCAAGCTCAAACCAATGGACTTGGATCTCAAAGAAGAGTTTATGGTGCACCTGGTGTTCGCCTCTCTGCCAAAAGAGTTTGCAACGTTCGTTGTAAACTATAACTCACAGCCAGAGAAGTGGAACATGGAAAAGGCAATTGCAATGTGTGCACAAGAGGAAGATAGACTCAAGAAACAGAATGGTGGGTCTGTCAATTTTGTGCATAATAACAAGAAAAGGCCTTTCCAAGCTGCTTCTTCCTCTAAAGCTAAAGACAAAGCCCCTATGCCACAGAAGTATCAGCAACAGCGTCAGCAACAGCGCACTCCAGCTCAAGATGAGTGCTTCCACTGTTTTGACAAGGGGCATCGCAAAGCAGATTGTCCCGCTTATTTAAAGATGATAATGGCAAAGAATGGTGAGACTGTAATTTCATTTGTTAATGAATCCCTGTATTTAAAGTTTTCTAAATCTACTTGGTGGATTGATTCTGGTGCAACTGTTCATGTTGCAAATTCTTTACAGGGATTCCGTTCGACAAGGACTACGCAAAGAAGCGAAAGACACATTAAAGTCGCGAACGGAGTACAAGCAGATGTTGAAGCTGTTGGCGATGTCTCCATCGAGCTAGTTAATAGTTTCATGCTTGTATTAAAAGATGTTTTATTTGTTCCTTCGCTTCAAAGAAACTTGATAAGTGTATCACGCTTAGACACAGATGGTTTTGGTTGTCATTTTGCAAATGGCAAATGTGAACTATGGTTTGATAATAATTGTATTGGTGATGCTGTCCTTTACAATGATCTTTATTTATTATCTATGCGTGATAAAGTGCATTCTGTATGTAATGTGAATGTGAATGAATCCTTGTCAGAGAAAGAAACAAAGAAAAGAAAGAGAACTCAAGATACTTAATCGAAATTATGGCACTGTCGTTTAGGCCATATTTCGAGGGGGAGAATTGAAAGATTAGTGAAAAGTGAAATTCTTCCACAGCTAGAGTTCTCTGATTTCGAACAATGCGTTGAATGCATTAAAGGAAAATTTGTAAAGCAAATTAAAAAGGGTGCCAAACAAAGTGCAGGAACGTTAGAAATAATTCACACTGATATATGTGGACCGTTTCCTGTGAAAAGTGTGGATGGCTATGATTCGTTCATAACATTCACAGACGATTACTCCCGCTATGGTTACATTTATCCAATTAAAGAAAGATCTGAAGCATTGGATAAATTTAAAATATTCAAAGCTGAGGTTGAAAATCAGCTTGACAAAAGGATTAAAATAGTAAGATCAGACCGTGGAGGGGAGTACTACGGTTGACATACCCCTTATGGACAAGTTCCTGGACCTTTTGCGAGGTTTTTACAGGAAAATGGTATAGTTGCCCAATACTCTACACCGGGGGAGCCTCAGCAAAATGGAGTAGCTGAAAGGCGCAACCGTACACTAATGGATATGGTGCGCAGTATGATGAGTTATTCCTCATTGCCATTGAGTCTGTGGATGGAGGCGTTGAAAACCGCCATCCATATTCTCAACAGAGTGCCAAGCAAATCAGTGCCCAAAACACCGTATGAGCTATGGACAGGAAGAGAACCCTCACTGACTCACCTACGGGTCTGGGGGAGCCCAGCTGAGGCTAAAGTGTTTAATCCAAATATTGGAAAACTGGATTCCAAAACTGTAAGCTGCTATTTTATAGGCTATCCTGAAAAGTCGAAAGGTTTTCGTTTCTACTGCCCAGACAGACATACAAAGTTTGTAGAAACGAGACATGCTGTCTTTCTAGAAAGTGAAATGATGAGGGGGAGCATGGTACCTAGAGAAATTGACCTTGAGGAGAAGCGGGTGTATGTGCCTACTCCTATGATTCAAGAGCCATTTTTCTCACTACCTGTTGATGCTGCACCAAAAGTTCCTGAAATAGTGACGTCAGTACCTTCTTCGGTTGTTGCTGAGCCAACTATTCCAGTTATTACGGTGTCAACACCTGTCGCAACTCCACCCATACCAACAGTGAGCGAAGGTTTGGAATCTGTCATCCAGGAACCGCCTGAACCCGCGGTTGAACATGAGGAGGAGGTGCTACAGCCCCCTATGGAAAATGTGCCAGAAGTTGAGGCACAAAATGTGCCACAAGCAGTGGCCCTTAGAAGGTCACAAAGAGAAAGAAGGTCGGCTATTTCTAGCGACTATGAAGTTTATAATACAGAAGAGGTTCATATGGAGGGTGATCCCACTTCATATGAAGAAGCCATGAGAAGTATTCACTCATCTAAATGGCTGGAAGCTATGAAGGATGAGATGAAATCAATGAGTTCCAATGGTGTTTGGGACTTAGAGGAAATTCCTAAAGGAGCCAAAACAGTAGGCTGTAAATGAGTTTACAAGATAAAGCATGACTCCAAAGGGAATGTAGAAAGGTTCAAAGCACGACTCGTGGCAAAAGGCTTCACGCAAAGAGAAGGGATAGACTATAACGAAACTTTTTCTCCGGTTTCGTGTAAAGATTCCTTCAGAATTATAATGGCATTGGTGGCACATTATGACTTAGAGTTACATCAGATGGATGTAAAGACGGCATTCCTTAACGGGGATTTGTATGAAAATGTTTATATGGCACAACCAAAAGGTTTTATCATGAAAGGAAAAGAACATATGGGGTGTCGCTTAAAGAAATCCATTTATGGATTAAAGCAAGCCTCTAGACAGTGGTATTTAAAGTTTGATGAAACCATAAGAAAATTTGGTTTTAAAGAAAATGAGGAGGACAATTGCATTTATGCAAAGTTCAGAAGTGGAAAATTTATTTTTCTGATCCTATATGTGGATGACATTCTACTTGCTAGTAGTGATGTTGGTCTGCTACTGGAGACAAAGAAATTCTTGTCCTCAAATTTTGATATGAAAGATCTCGGTGAAGCTTCATTTGTTTTGGGAATTGAAATTCACCGAGATAGAACAAAGGGGGTATTAGGTCTGTCACAAAAGGCATACTTAGAAAAAGTTCTAAAGAAATACAGTATGCATATGTGCAAGCCTTCACCTGCTCCAATAGACAAGGGCGATAGATTTGGAAAATTTCAATGTCCCAGGAACCAGTATGAGATCGATCAAATGAAAGCGGTTCCATATGCTTCAGCTGTAGGAAGCATACAGTATGCTCAAGTTTGTACACGCCCTGACTTAGCTTTTGTTACCGGGATACTTGGCAGATATCAGAGTAATCCAGGACAGGCACACTGGATTATGGTAAAGAAAGCATTACGTTATGTGCAAGGCACAAAAGGCCTCATGCTAACATACAGAAAATCCGATTCCCTAGAGATAGAAGGGTACTCAGATGCGGATTTTGCGGGGGACATCGATGACCGAAAGTCCACGTCCGGTTATGTGTTCACACTCGCAGGGGGAGCTATATCGTGGAAAAGCTCCAAACAAAGCGTCACTGCGTCATCGACGATGTACGCTGAATTTGTGGCATGTTATGAGGCCTCGGGGCAGGTTGAATGGTTAAAGAAATTTATACCCGGTTTAAGAGTGGTAGACAGCATTCAAAGACCACTCAGAATGTACTGCGACAATGAACCAGCAGTGTTTTATGCTCACAACAATAAGTCAAATGGCGCTGCCAAACACATTGACATAAAGTTTTATGTTGTGAAGGAGAAAATCCAGAATCACTCTATTACACTCGAGCATATAAGTACAAAGAAAATGCTTGCGGATCCACTCACTAAAGGCTTACCACCCAATGTGTTCATGGAACACATAGCCGGCATGGGTTTAAGGGAAAGCCTGTGATTTCTGGAGAATAAAAAGGGCCCAAAAGATAAAGAATTTGTTTCAAAACAGTGATGTGTGTGGTAGCTGTTGAGTCTATCGGCCTTGGACCGTGATGATAAAGCATGCTCTATTCATTAATCTGTGATGGAACAATTAAAGGAAAAGTTTCAAGTAAAAGTATAAAGTTAAAAGAACAAAGTGAGATCAAGGGGGAGAATGTTGGAATGATCTCTTTCCTAATAGACCCAACGGTCTATTAGGCCCCTAATCCGCGCCCTGATCGGGGGCGCCCAACCCTTAATGGTTGGTGGGCCCCCGCTGCACAGCGCTAGAATAAAAGGGGTGAAGGGGCCGGGGCACGCACAACGAAGTTCGTCGCGCCGCCAGTACCTTTTCCCACATCCTAAACCCTAGCCGATCTAGGGAGAGTGCTGGAGCAGCGGGAAGCCCCACCTCCGCCGCTTTCACCGCCGCCAGCTCTGTCACGTCGTCGCCGCCATCGTTCACGACGCCGTCGCTCCGGCATCGACTACACTGCTCCAATCGTCGCCGCCTTTGAGCGGATCTGCATCAACGAACCCGTGATGGCCGGATCTAACTCTACTGCAGGCTCTGAAGGTCCTCTACCCCGCTCCTCTATCTCTTTTCTCTATGCTATTGTTGTAGTTCTAGGTTTATCTTGGACTCAGATCAAGAAAAGCAAAGGAAGTCCCTCTTGATCGTGCACTGTGTGATCCTAGCAATCTTAACAAGATGCAGTAAGTTATGCTCAGGAGTGAGATACTGACACTCACGATGGGCAGCCAATGCTTCGAATAGGAGACCGGAAGCGATGAGAAGTAGTAATCTTGGATGAACGAAAGTTCATCTGCAATCACCCCAAATACCCTTGCATGATGGTTGCCTTCTCTACTCTGCAGCAGAAAGTGCTTCCAAAAAAAGTTGGGGGTCCACGCAGACGTAGACGCTGTAACATTGGCGTTCTTGTACCCTGCAAATCGGCATCTCAACAATTTGAACAATGCAAATGACAAGCAAAGATCAGCGCGCTCGTTATCCAGGTTCCAAACCTTGTCAAAGGTCACTAAGCCACTGTCATTATTAACAAATCCTGCATACCCATGAGGGTGATTCTCCACATGTATGCCATCTTCTCCCATAACCAAGAGTGGAGGTGGAGGCACGTTGTCACCTACCCATGGTTCAGCTTCAGCAGCAGGTTGTCTCCTTACTTGTTCTTGCTCCATGTACCCAGAAACAAGACGAGGATTACGCCCAAATGCCAAGGATCGCCGGGCCTTCTCAAATGCATAGTATTTCAGCACAATCTTGGCACAAATGATAGCAAAAAGCATGAGTTCAAGGTAAAAGGGCCAGATATTGGCTGTAATCGGGCCCATGGCGCTGACACCTAGGTAAAGGGTCCTGAAAGTGATCGGGTGCTCTAGCCTAAGAGGGGGAGGGGGTGAATTAGGCACTAATAAAAAACTTAGACCTATGGCTCCCACTAGTTTGCACAAAACTTAAACTAAAACAAGCTATCTAGATGTGCAACTAGGTTGTTCTATTGTGAAACACCTATCCCAAAAGAGTTATGCACCCTATAACCTTTCCTAACAAGAAACTACTCTATGAAAGTAAAGGCACAAAGGTTGCAAGTAATAAATGCGGAAGCTTAAAAAGCGGGATATGAGATAGCAAACTCTTGACGCGGGTGTTTATCCCGTGGTTCGGTTAGCCACAAAGGCACACCTACATCCACGTTGTTGTAGCACTCACTAAGAGTATTGCTACTCGGCCACCAAGTCTCTTCCGTGAACACAATCACGGTCACCTTGGCCCCGGGTTCCACTAAGGAGCTTCTCCACAAAGGATGGGGGTCTCCACGTCCCCCGCACAAAGTGTCGTCGCCGCTCCACACCAAGTCGGAGGGTCGATGACGTTGCCGGTGAGCTTCACGCTCCAAGGTGCCGGCGCACCAAGCTCTTGTTTTAGTTCACTAGAGAACCACAGCACAAAGGCTCAAGGCCTTGCAATCACACTCACTAAGAGCTAATCTAGCACTCATACTTTACAAAACTAGTGCTATAAGCTAAGGATATGATCTATGAGCTCTTGTATGGATTGGAGATGTTCTTGGATGTGTATAAGGTGTCTTGGGACTCCAGCAAACTTCAAATGGCCGGGGTGAGGCGTATATATAGGCCACCAAGTCTTGTAGCCGTTGCTCCAACGGTCAGCTGAAAATCTGCGTATCACCGGAAGAACCGATGCCTCTGGCAGGGGTAGCGTCGGCTCTTCCGGTCACTCATAAACCGAAGTAGCCGTTGAAGTCCTGACAGCTGACGCAGTGACCACTAGTTGAACCGATGCTTTGTTCCGATGCATCACCGATGGTATACTCCGATGCTCCGTCGGTTGAACCGGTGCTGAAGAAACTTCTCCTGGGCTCTTGACATAGTCTCTGGAACATAGGACGCCCAATGCACCGATGCCCCTTTTTGACCCGACGGTTCAACTGGTGTCTATAGGCTGACTTGGCTTCGATTCCCTTCTGCACCAAACTTCATAGCACCGGTTCTTCCGACAAGCGTCGGATGCACCGATGCCCGTAGGGGCGGCCCTTCGGGCCTCACTTTGCCTATCTTTTCTTTCTCTTTGTCATCACTTGAACCTAAAAGCCTGAGAATGATCATCTTAATAATCATATTAGTCCAAGTGTTGTGTTGTCATTCGATCACCAAAATCACTCGAAATGGCATAAATGGTGCCATGTTCATTACAGGTCCAGAGACCTTGTACAAGCAGCTGAACTGGAGGCCCCCTGTTCCGACCTTCTCTTTCGTCGACAGCCACTATCACGCTGGTGTTGATCATTGTGATCTGAACAAGGAACGCCCATGATACGGCTGTGAAATAGTGAAAGCCTCCACGGCATGAGGCTGCCATGGTTGCAGACTCATAGCTGCTGGTGTAATGGTTGCTGTTGGTGCTAATGGTAGACACGACGTACGATGTGATCGGCAGGAGCAAGGTGCTGGCTCCAAGGTAGATGAACCGCGTGAAGGGCTGGTGGCGGTAGCGCTGGGCATAGGCACCGATGCTGACTATGACTCCAGCCAAGATAGCGTTGACGAGCACAAGCATGTTCACCCGCCACAAGGCCCCTCCCATGGTCTTGCGGAAGGCTGCCATGGATTCATGAGAGCAGATGATGCTCGAGGAGCACTGCTGCAGTGAAGCATCATAGCCGATTGTGGTGGAATTTGCCCCAGCCATGAGCTGCCTCACTGCCAAATAATCTCAACAACAGAACAAGTTGCAAAAATCAAAAGCTTGAAGTAAGTGTAGCAAGTTGCTTTCTGATTCTATTGTTATTAGTAGTAGTAAGCGAGATTTCAACTTACAGTGATGCACTCTATTCCTTTGTCCCGATGTGCTTTGTATCTTGGAGTGGAGTTGCCTATATCTGCATGCTTTTGCTGGAGCTATTGTGTGTGTGTGTGTGTGTGGAGTTCGTCATTAATTAACTGCCTTTGGTTGGGTTTGCCGGCCAGCTTAGAATATATTGTCTGCCAATCACTCAATGTAAACCAATTTGACTTTCTGGAATCATTTCATGACACTCAAGCGCGTAGGAAGATAAAGTAGACACTACAAATTATGTGTGCTTATAAAGTAATTAGCACACGCTAATCTGACAAACACTACAAATTAAAACCAATGTCTTGAACACCTTAATAAAGTAAACAAAGTCAACCTTATCAGCCATGCCAATAATTCTTCTGCAAATTAATGAAAAAAGAACTCCAATCATCAAAGCACAAAGGTTTTCACCCATCTCAATTACGTGCACTGTTGGGGTGCGCCTTACATTCCCTAAGGCTAAGGACCCCATTTATGTACAAAAGAGGCCCGAAATGAAGTCTAAGGGCTTGTTCGTAAGATATTGGTACTTAGTTGCAGTATCCAATAATCTATTTGTAAGTTCCAGGAACTCCTTTGTACCATCCATGATTATATATTTGGACTTGCTATGGCAGGTTACGATACCTTTACCCTTATAAAAAAAGGTTGCTAGTTGGTGACACTCAAAGTGAAAAACCTCACCAATGAAGCACCAAATGAACAATCATTCCGCTCAGAAAATTTCACCCGTGCTCGTCTGCTGAGACCATGGCCTTCAGACGATCAGAAGTGAAACACTGCGACCTAGGGAAAATTGTGAGGCATGTTCAGAAGCCCAAGGTCTATACTGTCAAGGTAGAGCACCTGAAGGCATAGACGCGAAACAATCAGGTCCATATCATGTAAAGCATATCATCCTCGGACGGTGGCCGCGCACTTGCCATTGCGACAGATGGCACCGGCGATGCAGACGGCAGCGGTAACGATAGATGGCGGCGGCGGCGACATGGCAGGAGAAGCAGACGGAAAGATTTGTGGGGGCAGAGGAGGCGACCCAAGCGAAAGAAGTGGAGGGGATGCCACGCAAGTCTTTTGCCGGCGCCTGGATCGCCTCCAGGAAATCGAAATATCTCGACTCGTCCGTCGGTCTGCCTCGCGCCTCCCCTTTCGTCAGTCTGCCTCTCGCGAACAGCAGCCATCCGATTGACGTTTCGTCGCTGCGAGCGGTAGTCCGCAAACAACGCGATCCACCCGAGAGCGATCGGCATCCATCCGATCGACGGGTTCGTCGATTCAGCGGTTGTCCGCAACACTCGCGAATTCCCAGTCGTCCCGCAACACCGCCGCCCTCGCAATCCCCAACCATCCCACGGCGCCTTCCCACCGCGCCGCCGCCGTAGCACCGCCCCAGTACTCCGCGCCGTCCAGCCGTCCCCGCCCCATCACGCCACCATCCCACCGTCCCGCCGCCGCGAGGTTCCCCATTTGCCTCCGCAAGGGGTCCTGGCGGATCCTCAATGGCGATTGGCGACAACGTCGAGCAAGAGGACGGGCACACCTCCAACCTAAGGAAGGAGCCCCTGCAGCCGTCTACCAGCGCCAACGATGTTCACCCGTCCGCCGCCGTCGCCGCCCTCCACCGTGAGGGGTGCCCCTGTTCGCCGCCGCGAGGGGGTCTCCGTCCGCCCGCGCGAGGAAGCAGGTCCCCAGCGGTGGCCGCGGCTTGTAGTCCTGTAGAGGACGGGCACACCTCTATCTCGAGCAAGGAGGCCCTGCCGCCATCCACCTACACCAAAGGTCGCCGCGTTTCAAGCCGAGTTTTGCAGGTAGATTGTTTCCTTGGCCGCTGCTTACCCACACATTGTATCTCACGAATGAGCGAGTGATACTTTTGCACCTGCGCAGCATCACTCTCTCGCAATTTTTCTATTTGAGCATGTAAGGTCTCAATTTCGAGCATTAGTGATGTGTCTTCTCCATAGCTTCATCTCGCTGCTGCTCAACCAACACAAGATTGTTGCGAGCATTGATCTATAACTCATTATTTAAAGAATTTAGTTCCATCTCTTCGTGGCTTATACGAGTGTCTGATGTAGAGGCATCGTTAGATGTCTTCATATCTTCCAATAAACATCTCTCATCAAAATTGTCTTCAGTGGAATTGGACAAAAGAGTAAGTTTCCTAAAAAAATTATCCAAGCACAAAACAGCAGAACTGACACCGGATAAAATTTCAGAATTTCTGCCATTCTGCAACGTGTTTTCCACCAAGTTCAGCAGCTTGTGTATCACTCTGTCCTTTTCATGACATTGCCTGCTAGATTTAGGACTTGACGGATCTAATAAATTCAGTTCTAAAAAAAAACACTTTTTCATTGCTTGCTCTCCTGCTTTCGAGAACCAGGTGCTCTATTATCTGTTGGTTAGTATACACTGCTATACCAGTCGTTTGATGCAAAAACAAAAGGAGCTATACAGCTAGGGTGGGATTTTAACTGTTGATATAGGTTATATTCTTCCATATGCTGCATAGCTGATGACATTAGCTTTCTGGGCAAGTGGTCTTGTGCTAAAATAGACTCATTTAAAACAGCCATCTCTTCAGAGATAATAGATGTGTATGGGGGTAGTTCACTTAAAACAGTGGGCTTAGCAATAAATGAGTTTTAGTTCCTAATTTTATTATTACTTCTGCTATCTTGTGGCTTATCTGTCAGAATGCTTTATGGAAAAATAAATTTTTTAAGATTCCTTTATTGAATGTGATATGTTAAGGAACATCTAATATTGTTGAATTCTACTACCTATCATGATTTATAACTTAAAATTTCCTTCACCTATATGCGCAGTTCAGGCTTCTACTTGATAACCACACACAGCCACCTTTTCAATTAGTTTACGGCTAAAAAATAGGAATCAATTGAGGAAATTGTAATGTTTTGGGTCGTCACGATTTTAGAAAGAAATAACCAAGATTGCACAATGTGAACGTCCTCTTCAACACTCTTTAATATTATGATGTTGACATAATTGGACTTGCTTGATTTTCTGCACTAACAGACATGCTGAATAGGTTGTCTCTCATTCATCTTGTTGGTCAAGGTCTGCTGATCATCTTAGCTGTCTCAATAACTATGCATCCACCTAGAATGAACCTTTGTTCAAGTTAGTGATTTAATTTTTGAATTAAAAGAGTCTACATATAACCGATCTACCTGCATTTTGCGACAATTTGCTGGTTCATAGTGAGTGCGATGATTCTTTGGAATAACACTGTTTCCCGTATCTTTTTAGCTGACATTGAATTACTTTGATATCATTTAAAAAAAACTTTAGTTACAATAAATAATTCTCATGAAAAGGCTGTTGCCATCTCACCCATTGCTGCCATCTCATTGGTTTCTAAAGGCTGTTTGTCTCGCCATCCCCTGCCATCCTGATCACCCGCCATTGCCATCTCATCGGTTTCTAAAGGCTGTTTGTCTCGGATCAAGGTATGTGGCTGCTGCCGTTCTCATTGCCCCTTTCATCGATGCTGGTCCATCTTATAAGTTTTTGGTTTGCGTCAGAACATGCAGCCTGCTGGCAGGAAGCAATTTAGGGCACCTCTAGGCGATGTTTCAAACAGCAATGCCTTAGGTTTCTCCCTGAATCATCAGGTTACACTAAAGTTGATGCACCTAACATTTGCATGTTCTTACTGCAAGCTTGCTATGTTTCGCAGACTCTCAAAATGTAGGCTCTATAGAATTGAAAATGCAGAGGGAGAAAATTCGGAACGCCTCCATGACTAACGACCAGAGAAATGAACGGAACAAGAAAAGGCATGAGGCTTATAAGAGGAAGAAAGCAGACACATCCAACAAATAAAACACGACATGTGGATATGTTTTATGTGCACTTCACTGGATTTACCATCTTTTTATAAATATCACTTATTGTTCCTTCATGTTCATTGCGCCGGCAGGAGCTGTAGTTGAGCATCCTCTGTCAGACGACATGTGTATCAATGTGGCATGCATGGAGCAAACTCAAATTACCACCAGCTCTGTCCAGACGAGCTTTGCATCAGGTTAGTGTGGAATGTATAACTTTTTGTGCTCTGGAATTTATGTACATCCTTTATGCCTTCGTGGACCACGTGGTGGGGCTTGATGTGAAAAAAACATCTAATCTGTTTCACCTGAGCAGTCAGCTTTTCGCATTGCTTGTTTAGGTACCGAGCATTTGGAGCTATGAGATAACTTTGTAATTTAAGCACACTTTTCAATCCAACCTATAAAGTATAAACTGCAGTAGTGCACTGCATGTTTGTGAATGGTAATTGCCTCATCGGTGCATGATTAATATTACCATGTTTCATATCCAATGTCATTTGAAAACATTGTGGTTGTGAATTGTTGGGGGCCTGGTGTGATTATATATCTAATATGTTTCACCAGAGTAGTTACCTTTGATTGCTGAGGTATTGAGCTCTCGGAGCTAGCAGTTGAAGGCCGCTCAAATTTTGTTGCTAGGTATGATGACATTAATGAACTTTTATGATTTCTGGCAATAGATACTTTTAGTCATGCTATTTTTGGGGAGTAAAAAATTAAAGTTGTAGTTAGTTGTCTGGTTCATGTCATGGTGATAAGAGATTGTAGTTGCTGTACTGTCTGATGATTTCAGTGAGTCACGACAAATTTGGTCTTTTTACTGATTCTAATTGTAAAAAAAAAATGATGTGTAAAACCCTGCTGCATTGAACTTGGAATGTATGTTCTAATAGTTTTGAAGTTGACATTGGCTAGGACATGTTGCAACGCAAATTTGGAGAGCATGTATTATTTGGTCGCTTGTAGGGTGGGCAATATGCTATGCTCATACTCACAAGTCCAAATTAGTTAGATCTAAACTGATGTATAATATGAATATTTTGTTGGACACAATGTTTTTGAATGTGAGATTTGGACCCAATCCTAGATTCTCTTATCTGCAGTTATGTCGATCGGTTTATGTACCTAACAAAACTACTGGTGTTGCCATTAAACTAAGTTTGCACGGACATATAAACATCAAAATAATTAATGCTCATTGATTAGTAAATAAACCATGCTGCGCAATGAGACACGTTAGTATTTTATAAAGGAACCATGCTGAGCAATTCGGGAACTACGTCTTTGAATCAAGCATTCTAGATTGTTAGTATTCGGATTGGAATCTTTTTGCACTATATGAGTGCTATTTGTAATGCATTATGAATTTTTTTTGCAGCCCGTAGCAACGCACGGGCACGAACCTAGTGGTAATAATAAATCTGTCCTGTTAAAAAATAACAAACTATTTTTTGGTTTTTTTTTTGTTTTTGATCGAGCAACACGTCCGGCGCTCCAGATGAAGATCCTTCCTTCCGCCATGCCGGCGTCGACAACGAAGGCTCCGGCTCCGGATTTGTTGCCCTCTTTTGCAATGGTTTTGGCAAAGAGAAACGAGCATTCCATGTTACTACAGCAGGAACCACAGAAATAATCAAAACGATGCTTATTAGAGCCTAGATTATTGTGTTCATATATAGTACTAGATGTAGTGATCAAACATGAGCTCCACACATCGCTACGAAAAAAACAGTCATGTAATCTCATTTTCAGTCTACAAAACAGAAGGATGCTGCATTGCTCACCATGAGCATGAACCTCCCGAACTCCAATATCATTTTGACAGCATCAACAGCCCTCATCCCCTGCCAGACAGTCAACTGAAGGTTCAGTTCAAGCAGGGCAGCAAGTACAATATCAGGGAGATAAAGCAAAAACAAAGATCAGCAGTATTACTTTACTTAGTCTCTCCCTCATCATTTAGCGTGAAGCCACTCCACAGTAGTGAGGTCTCATCCTTTGTATCGGCTGAAGTAGCGATAGTCACATTGAAACCTCGGATGTGCTCAAAGATCTCGAAATGGTCTTCCAATTCCGGAGAGAACTCGCAGAACTCTGTTTCCATGAAGAATTTTATAGTGTTTTCCCGAATTTCAGCCCGAGAATCTAACATGGGCATCACTGTTAACATCCTCACTAAGAAGTTGTACATTGCATGTCCTCGGAGAACAGTTGGTTGTGCAAAGGCAGTGCTACTGTCCTTGTCAGCCCCGATAAATGGATTGGTTCGAGACGACTTTCTTGCTTTAGCAAAAGGATCACTTTTTGCCTCTTTGAATCTCTGACCACTCAAAACTTCCATAGCCATTTTTCCAATTGGGATCTTGAGATCGGAGCCTGCTTTTGGTGCTAGTTTGATCTCAAACAACCCTGGAACTTGCATGATATTGGCATGATTCTGTTTGAGCAACAGATCCTGACGTAGCACATCTTCGTAATGGAAATGGAGTGGAAGAATCATGGCTGTTCCATTTTTCTTTGGGATATTTGACCGACGGTTTGCCTTGGGTGCATGCAATTCCAAGTTTCCCACTGCTTCCTCCACACTGGATGGGGCTGCGTAATGACGAAGGCCCTGTGTGCAAACTCTGTAATTAGTTCAGAGAAAGCAGTTCCACCTTATATGAGCAGAAAAAAAACTAATGAAAAAAAATTGAATTATATGTATGGTGCTAGAACCAAAAGGAAATAGGAAAATGCAGATTTGTCCAATCTGAGCTGTTTGGAGCAAGCATACATCTCAATCTCAATATGTGTTTCCAATCTGATATGATTGGATTATGA
Source organism: Panicum virgatum (assembly GCF_016808335.1). Lineage (NCBI taxonomy): Eukaryota > Viridiplantae > Streptophyta > Magnoliopsida > Poales > Poaceae > Panicum > Panicum virgatum. The sequence continues at coordinate 2,911,764 of NC_053146.1, forward strand.
AAAGGTTGGCTAGATCATTGGGGCGCTCCTCCCCAGGGGTTCATACAGTTAATAAGTGTGCAGTGAAAGACGTTGTTTTACCATTGTTCAATTAGTGATATTTGCAATGCAAGAAGACTCTATTCTAAATTGGTGTGTTTGTGAGGCCATTTGGTGTTCCTCATTCAACCAGCCACGCATAAAACTGGGTTTGTGCTAACTGAGAGATGTAGGCTGTCTGATTTGATCCATCTGAGGCTTTCAGAAACCTGTAATCATGTGTACTATAAACTTGTTTCAAAGAGATGCACGAAAGGATCAAGCATTAATTCTCCAGCACCCTGAGTCACCTATACATATGGCAATACTGCATTTTCCATAAATAAGGATGCACGGGCAAGTATTTACAAAATGAATGTAGTTATGGTAGATAATGAGATGGATAAATAAAACCGTGCGCTTAATTTGTCAACCCTAACTGGCAGCAGATTTTTAAAATCTCAGCTTCACCCTTCGACCTTTGGGAAGTGTTCAACTAGGACCAGATAACCATGCCTCTCTGCTAGTTGCAACAGCGAGGGTGCAATGCAGCCTGGTGTTCAAGCTCAGAACCAGATAGAATCAAACTACTCAGGATAACTACATTTATAGGGTGTTTGGTTTGAGGAACCATTCTATCCTAGATGAGGTGATGTATCATGGATTCATTCCTCAAATTTGGTGGAATGACTCCATTCCTCATACTAGTATTAATTATTGACTTGTGAGGAATGAGGTGATGATGCATCAACCTATTCCATTCCACAAACCAAAACAAATAAGTGGGGAACAAGTAGATGATGGACTAACACATTCTACAAACCAAACACCATATTAATTTCCCCTTCACACACATTCAGCTAGCAGAGTACAGTAAAATCATGCCGACAAAACAAAAAAAAAAAGGAGCCTAAGAAAACAGTACTAGTAATTACTTGGTATAAGTGGGCAACCTGTTCATGTCCAGTTGTTAACAATGTTCATTTCACCATCTCAGCTTCTGATTTGTTGCAACAAAACAATCGAATTCCATTTGTTCCATCAGCCTAGCCTAGGTGGGCACATCCATGAACAAACAATGGCAATCGCCGATTCTCGGGACTAAACTAATGCCACTGCATCACTACAAACCCAATTAATTTTAAATCGTCACATTACATCACTACAGAGTACAAACCAAATTACTCCAAAATTCGGTAGGTTTCGGGTCTCAGAAAGAAGGGAGCAAAATATTTCGGGAAAAGGAGTGAGGCGGATCGGGAGTACCGATGCCGCGGAGACCCCCCGCCGCAGTAGCGCCGGCGTGAGGGGTTCTGGGGCGGTGAAGGGAGGAGATGGGAACCCAGTGGAGAAGAGCGACGGCGGGGGAGGCTGGCAGGGCTTGCTTGATTCGCGTTAGCACAGGAAGCCGAGCGGTAGGGGTTTGGAGGAGGGGAATGGACAGACCTGAGCGGCGGCGCCGATGCTCCGGCTTGCAGAACCAACAAGGGCGCCTGTGGCGACGGGGACAGGGAAGCGGTGGCCGCCCACCGCACGCCTCAGGAGGTTTCGCGCCGCCATGCCTCCGCCGCCGCCGCTGCTGCGCTTCTCCCCCGTGGGCGGCCTCTATGTTGTGAGCCAACTTTTGGGCTATACTGGGCCGCCATCTGTGTTACAAGGCCCATCTACATTAGTGTTACAGGTTACATTTATTTTTTTTTCTCGCGATGGCAGCCATCTGTGCGCGTTCTGCGGCCCAACTGTATTTGTTTTTTTCTTCGTTTTATTAAAAATCTATAGGAAGACATACTGAAAACAAAGCTCAAAATTCACTCAAAGTATTCAAAGCATGCTCTTTATGCACAATTTTCCATTTGTCATGTGGGAACACGGATGAACGCATCAGACAGAATCAAGAATGCCGCCCTTCTTGTAAAAGAATCAAGAACCGAGAGGAATGTCCCGCTCCCGCTACACTACACAACAACGGCGTCCTGGCTCTGCACCAGGTGGTTGTTGTTCGGTTGTTCTCCTGGAATACGGACTGCCGCGAGCTCCGGGACGACGTACTAGCTCCGCAGCTGCTGCCGCGCGGAGCTGGACCGGGACGAGCCCTGGCGCACCACGCGCAGCGGGCTCTCCAGGGCACGCAGCACGTAGCGCGCCGTGGGGCGGCGCGACGACTTGGCACTCGGGCACGTCTCGGCGATCACGGTCACCACTCACACCTCCACGGTCCCCCTCTCTATATAAGTCCCCTACCCCCATTTCCTCCAGGTCATCCTTCCACGAAGCCGCCGCCACACGCGGACCTACAGCCTCCCCAACGATAGGGAGGCCGAGGAGGTAGGTCACGTCCTGCAGCGTAGGAGTCATCTCCCCACATGGGAGGGTGGAACGTGTGTGTCTCCGACCTCCATCTGTCAACGAGCGCCGTCAGGAGGGATCGGTTGAGCTGAACAAGCCCACCCTCGACAAGATGGCCCAGAGTCAGTAGACCGGACTCACGTAACCTGCAATAAACAAAATTGTCGATAATCGTTCCCTCTGTACTCCCACTCCTGATTTCGTACGTCTTCTACGACATGATTGCCAAAACCATGCTCCTTCCACTCTTTTGGCAATGAGTACTACTCGTCATCAGATGAGCCCTCATATTCTTCCATCTCCATTGCGGCTTGGTCTTCTGCCTCCATCTCGTCCACGATGCTATGTATCCTCTCTCCCACATCAGCAAGGCTCTGTGGTTCGATGTTTTGGTTCTCTATCTCTTCTGACTCATCTTGCTCAACATAGTTGGTCTCTCTTCGAATACTCGGAGTTGCTTGATCTGCACCATGTCGGATTTCATTTTGTGTCTTCTCCCGAGTTTGAACAAGAATGGCCAGAGACCACCCACGCTCTAGAGCTGCTTGCATGTACTTCTGCCAGTCATCAGTGTTGTGTATCATCATCAATTCCCATAAATCACTTTCTACTTCCCAATTAACAAGAGAATGGACGGTCATCACATGTGTTTCCGGATCAACACGGAACCCACGCTGCAGCCACTTATATATGGAACCAAAACTCCTCTCCAGAGGTTTATCTATGACGCTGGATGTGCACTTAAAGACAGAAATGTCTACTCCATTTGGCCCATACAAAATATTGTAGTCACCAAAAAATACTTGAAACTGCATCTTGCTCGACATATCTGTATATCACAGAATACTTATCGAGTTATACTCTTTACTTCACTATCTTATTCAATAATCCGTAAAAACTAAGTATGGATTTCAACTACAACATTTAAGTATTCATAACTACGTGATGACACTCAAATTCTATAATGCATATGCGAAATTCTATTCTAAATCGTAATTAATTTATAAACACATCTCTAATAGTACTGCAATTGTAATAATAAACGCGTAGTCTTAATTTCCTAAACTAATAATAAACGTGTATCCTTAGGATCCTACTTAAATTGGTTCTACTATAGCACTAATTAAATTTAATTACTCTACAATATCAATGGAAAAATACATAAGTTAAATATAATTACCTGCATATCACAAGTGTGCAATCCGGCAGGGCTTCGCCGCTTCCCTTCTCCTCACCCCTCTTTTTTTCTGAATTTTTGGTGGAATTTTTGGACTCAAATGAGGAGGGAATGGGGGTGGGGGGCTTATATAGAGGGGGGACCATGTCGCCCGAAGAAGGCGACAGCCCCCCCTCGCCCGTTGGGGGGTGGGGCGACCGGCCCCCGCCGCCGCCGAGCCCCCACGCCGCGCGGACCGAGGCCCTGTCGCCCGAGGGGGGGACAGGCCCCCTGTCGCCTGTTGGGGGCGACCCCCCCCTGCCGAGCCCTGCGCCGCGCTGACCGAGGACCGATTTGCAAATATTTTTTTTACAAAAAAGGCATGTCGCCCTCCCCATGGGCGACAGGGGCCTATTTTTGAAATTTATTGGAACGCCCATATATTTTTGAGATTTTATTTTTTAAAATATAAAAATGAAAAAAAAAGGCAACATTCACGTGTGTCCGCGAAGCGAAATCCTACCATTTCGAGCCCGGCTCGTGAAGTATTATAACTGGGTCGGATGACTTTCTATATGGCGGTTTTTTCTTTTTTATATTTAAAAGAAATTAAAATTTCAAAAATATATGTCGGTTTTGGAAAATTTCAAAAATATACCCCGGTCGCCCTATGGGGGCGACAGGGCTCAAATGTATTTTTTTTCTTCAAATTTGCAACGAAGTCCTTGGAGAAAAAAAAAAGAGGGGGGCCTGTCGCCCGTTGGGGGGGCGACAGGCCCCTGTCGCCCACCCCTGGGGCGACAGGCCAGTGGGCCCGCCAGGGGGGCCTGTCGCCCCCCCCCCCCCCCCCCCCCCACGGGCGACCGGGTCAGCCTCCCATATAAGGCCCCCTCATTCCCTCCTCTCATTTGACCTCAAAAAATCAAAAAAAATCCAGAAAAAAGAGAGGGGTGAGAAGAAGGGAAGCGGCGAAGCTCTGCCGAATTCCGCACTTGTGATCTACCGGTAACTTTCGTATAAATTCGTTGATATTGTATAACAATTTAATTTAATTAGCAGATTAGCTGAATTAGATTTGGTGCTTTAGAACACTGGTTTAGTATTACAATTTGAGTACTATTACAGACTTTTTCAAATAAAATAATTATACATTAGAATAGAATTATGATAGTACCTTATTGATATTGCAGTATAAGACAATAGAATTATAACAGTACCTATATTTTCACGCATCGATTTGGTATACGATATGTGCATTGCTTAAATTATGGTTTGTTATTTGGCGCACCACACTATAGCGCCAATGTCTTCGTCAGGATCAACCTACATTCCATGGAGCAAGTGTAAAGCCACCGTACCCAAAGGAATTAATGTGCCAATGTGCTTCTGCGGTTCGTTATGCAAGTTCATGCAATCTGAGGTTTTAGGAGATGACTACGGCATGAGGTTCTTTATGTGTGAGAACTACGAATATGATCCACCTAAGCGATATGGCAAAGACCGGGCCAAGGTAGCAGGATAACATACGCTATTTTTTTATATGACCTAACATTGAATTATGATTCTAACTTGTGTTGGACAACGTCTCCTCCTCCTCTTTGTGATTTTATGCAGTGGTTCGACACCGTGCAGTCGCAGCAGGCAAAGGACATTGTGGAACAAAAAGCAAGATGGGCTGCAGAACGTTGGCGCCGAATGAAGCACGAGGAGCAGCAAGAGGAGAAGTGCAACAAAGAGCAAGAAGAGATCCGCAAGAGGATGGAGGAGGTGGATCGTAAGGCGGCGGCCGAACGTGAAGCTGACAGGGATAGAAAGCGAGAGAGGGCACGCCGTGCGAAGGAAGCCGGGCCCGAAGCAATTAGGAAGGGCAAATATCCTAGGTGCACTCAGTAGAGTAGTACCATGTAATCCCGGCATTTTACATTCCATAAGGCATGGTAGGTTTAGATGCAACAAGAAATTATCTTGTCGCGTGCACATGCCACTGCAATTAGTTGTTTATGTTTTAAGTTAAGAGCTTAACTCTGTGTGTTGTAGCCTTTACCATTAATTTGCAGTTGTAGCCGGGAGTCTATGAAATCTTTGAACTTTTCCTTAATATTTTCGGAGCTTTTCATGTCACTAGAATACTAAAAAACACACATTAATATAACAATAAGAATTAAGAACTAAGAAATACATCAGGGTCTGCTGCTAAAAAGCTCAGCACGGCGATCACAGGTTTCCCAAATGTCGCATTGTTTGCCTAAACATACGTGACAAAAGACGACAACCTAATAGCAGTGCTCTTTCAACATTTCAAAAAGATGTGACAACACGGCAACCACACCAGCTCACCTTCAAAGCATTCTCTCTGGCGAGGACGACGGACCTGTCATTCTACAGCGAAGGTCTGTGGCGTGTAGTGGGGAAGGCGGCATCTAGGCGCGATCGACCGAGCGGCAGTAATGCAGTGCTGTGAGTCTGCATGCACAGAGATGCATCGAGTAGTGAAATTATGACGATTAGGCCGGTGCCCTGCAGTGTTCCGGGCGATGGGATATGTCGGGGCAGTGCAATAATCACGAGTGAGCGTTGTAGAGCGTGCAAGTGCTGAAGTCATGAGCAGTGAGACGTCGTGTCGTTGTTTAAAGTGGGAGGAGTGAGCGGTGTTGAGCGTGCGAGGGTACAAATCAAGAGCAACGAGAGGTCGTGTCCGTGTTTAAAGTGGTACGAGTGAGCGCTGTGGAGCGTGCGAATATTATAGCCTTTTCATGTTCATTTACACTCCACACTCCGGTTATCAGACCTTTGTGTGCCTATAAATACTCACCAGTTTGTGAACTCCCAGCACCACTCAAACACCAAAGCTTATTGTATACACAATGTCTGGAGGTGGGTCTAGCGGGAAGAATTACTATGGTTTTGGGAAAGGAAAAGGGGGAAGAAAGGGAGACCCCATAATATGGGTGAGGCATCTTGGACCTGATTCCTTTCCGGAACCAGTGTTTGAGTTTCCGCCACAGCACAAGAGTGAATTTACCAATGAAACTCCTCTTCGACAATACGATAACCGTAGAGAACCGTGGCCAAAATGCAGACATGGTGAGGACTACTTAGTGCAGATGTGCACCGACGGGATGGATGGCGGTCGGCGTTTCTTTAAATGTCCACACACATGTGTAATACTTGGTTGTTTCATTTCTTTATCTTCAAGGAGACACCTTACCTGGAATTTGTTTTGCAGTCTTCCGATGCTCCAGAAAACTGTGGTTTTACTAGGTGGGTATATCCTGCACCAATTGATTCTGTTCAGGAGTTCATCGAGTACCTCCAGATAAAGATCTTTGATCTGGAATGTAAGGTGAACCATTATGAGGAAGTGAGCGAGGCTAACAAAGATGACGAAGTTGATGATACCAGCAATGCAGCCGGTTCACAGGATGAACCATGCACTATTCCTTACTGCAACTGCCCTTGTCACAAGAAGAAGGGCCATACGCCTCCGGCACCACCGCCTGCACCACCTGCAATGGGTGGATACTGCGGAGAAGGCTCAACACAGTTTGCTACGTGGGGGTACGGCTACTAGGACTACCCTAGTGCTAGTGACATGCTGCATCATTGTGTTTATTCTGTTTTTTTAAATTACCTAAGGCATGTTAGGTTAGTCCGGAATCTGTTTACCGTAGTTTGCAACGGGTTCTGACATGCCACTGCATGTGTGATGTGTGTTTCATTATCGTTGTATTATGATGTAAAATTTGGTGGTTCACATTATTACTTCTCGTCACCCCTCTCTTTTTTTCTGAATTTTTAGTCTCAAATGACAAAGGGAATGGCGGCGAATGGTGGCCAGGGTTTAAGCAATAACGGAAGCAGCAACAATTAGTGGATTCATGTTGAGTTTCTCGTGTCAAAAAAAAAAGAAATGGTTAAGGATAAAATCAACCAAGAAATTATTACTTCGAACTTCTAAGCTCTATTGGTAGAAGTAACTAATAAGTACAAATAAATGATAATCGAAATCGTCCGAATTGCTTCGAGATCTCGTTTTTAGTTTCTAATCATTATAGGTTTGTGAAATCTGCATCTACCAGACATCCGCGCTGACAAAAAAATTTATAGTTCGAAATCACATGAAAAGTAGTTTCTCTAGTGTCATCCTTTAGAGGCCGCATCGCCCACCGAAATTGACATCCGACACCTTCCGTAAATTTCATAATAATTCGAACTCGATTTCCAAATCCTTCTGCAAATATATCACAATAAATCTTCGGACGCTGGAGGAATTTTATGAAATTCAATAGGCTTTGGTGGCCACACAGGACCCTGTCGCCCCCCCAACGGGCGACAGGCCCCCCTCTTTTTTTTCTCCAGGGACTTCGTTGCAAATTTGAAGAAAAAAAATTACATTTGAGCCCTGTCGCCCCCCCATAGGGCGACCGGGGTATATTTTTGAAATTTTCCAAAACCGACATATATTTTTGAAATTTTAATTTTTTTTAAATATAAAAAAGAAAAAACCGCTTCTATATGCAGAGGGTCCCAACTTTAGCATGTGCACACCAGGATAGCTATACATCACGAGTGTGACAAAAAAAAATTTCATCGCCTGAAGTCTCCGAGTGAGTGCGGCGCAATAGCTATACATCACGTTGTGCATGTTGAAGATTTGCATCTGTGAATGCGGTAGCACTATCAGCCGCATGATTTTTGTTCCAGTTAACGGGACGACAATACACCCCTGTACACAATGTTTTTATTTTCTTACTCTTTTGCATGTGCATGCATGCAGGCGATGATTGGGTCATATTGGAGTAGTTTTTTCTTCTTTTTTCTTTTCCTATTCTTTTATTTCTTTCCTTCATTATTTTCTTTTTCTTTTCATATTTTTTATTGTATGCATGCGTATACAAAGTATTTTTCCTTTCACCTTTTATTTTCACTTGTTTTCCTTTTTATTTGTATCTTAATTCTTTTTTATCTTTTTGAAACTTTTTTCTACTTCTTTTCATCATTCTACGATTGATACTATAAAATATATATTTGATTGGATTATCTGCTATACAAACTATGTATCCACAATGAAAATTATGCTTATAAAATGTTATTTTTACAATATAGATGCATTTGATCTGATGTAAAACTATTTATCATTGTATAACTAATGTGTTTGCAACACGAAATTATTTGTTCGCTTTGTAGATTCAATCGGTCCGTGATGTTAACTTATTTGTTCGTGATAACCATCTTTCATTATTATCCAATACAATCAAATGTTCGGATGTGTAATATTTTGGTCGTTGTACATTATTATTTGTTCGTTATGTTTAACCTTTCTGTTCATATGAAATAATCAGTTGTTTGTGTTGTTAAAATATTTGTTTCCAGTAGCCAAAATTCATTATTGAGTATTAAAAAATATTTTTTTTAAATATCGTGCAAACGTAGGCAAGTGTGATCTTGTTTTAAAAATCTTGTTACAAGAAAGATAATGGTGCAACCCAAATTTAATTTTGATACTCGATTTAAAACTTATAACTTTTTTAGTAACGAATATGCATGCATGTGGGTGACATCATCATCTCTATCCTCTTTTGCATGGACAGAATCTTTCTCTAGATGGAAGCGATTTTTCTAGATGGAAGCGTGGCACGTACAGTTAATGGACTTAATTGTGACCCAAATTGTTATCTAGAGATATGCTTACAGTGATGGTTTAAGCAAACATCGCCTGCAGCAATGTATAATCGCACCTTGTGCACCCACACTACTACAATTCTAGATTTTGCAAGGCACTTAAAAATAGCCTCTGAGGCGTTTATACTGGCCGAACGCCTCTGTTAATGGTGTCAGGGGCGCCCCCTGTGGAAACGCCTCTGTTAATATTCAAACGATACTTGCAATAGCTATTGGGTTCTGTTTACTTGTTTCAAGATTTGAGATCCATCTTGTTTCATTTGTATAGCATGGGTGTCATGGGCCACTGGATTGTATTCATGATCTATCCTCAGGATGGAAAGGCTGTCATATTCGACTCCTTGCGCGAAACGAACAAAGAGGGGTACAAGGATTTCGAATACTGTCTGCGATAGTAAGTGACGACAAATTCTTTTATGCACTTTCTTTTATGCACTCAATGTACATATCAAAATTGTTGCTAACACCATTGGTTTGTATACAGCGCTTATAGGAAATACGTGGAGGACCCCGAATCCTATGATCGGAGGTCCGAGAAAAAGAAGCAGAAGTATGGCACAAAATTGCGCATTAGGCGACAATTCCCGGTATGTATGAAGAATCGTATGTGGTACTTTATCGTGTTTGATATAAGTGTACTAATGACTATGTGTTACATGCATGCAGTGCGCCAAGCAACCTGAAGGGTCAGTTCTGTGTGGATACTATGCTTGTGACTACCTCAGACGTTGCGGAGAGTACAGCCGCAGCTGGCGACAACTCAAAAAATCTACGGGATATTGGAGAAGGCAAAAGGTGGACAAGACAATCATCAAATATACAATATCTGACATTTGTAAGTTTGTTACCGACGAATGTTGTTCTGTTGACGAGAAAGTCTTTAATCACGAGAGCGAGCTCGCAACGGAGCCGAAGTACAAGAGTCTATGCAACTGGAGAACCGAGCTCAAAATGAAAGACTACAAGTTACCGGATCTCTTTTGATTTTTGTAAACTTGTGTTATGAGTGAACTATGAACTCTGTGAATGTAATATGAACTTTGTGGCATGCATGCATCGATCGTGGATATTCATATGAATGGATGTAATATGAACTGTGTTATTATTTCATATGAATGGATGTTTTCATCCTTTGTACGCATGTCTACTGATTTGATTTTTGTATGTGTTTAAAATTCAAATTCTGTATTTCTTTCTGATTCAAATCACAAATGAAATAATGTTTTTTTTATTTGTGAAAACATTAACAGAGGCGGTCATCATAAACAGAACGCCTCTGTAAATGCGCATTAACAGAGGCGATCATCATAACGCGAACGCCTCTGTAAATGATCATTAATTGATGCATTTTCTGTAACCCAACCGCCTCTGTTAATCGGCATTAACTGAGGTGTTTGTGTAACCGCCTCAGTAAATGATTGATTAACACTGACGGTAGGTCTGAGGCGTTTGCTTTGCATGCCTCAGAAAATAGATTTTACACGCCTCAGTTAAGTTTATTGTAGTAGTGCTAGCTTTGTGAATCGATCTAGTATTCTATTGGCCCTTTTTATATATGATGGGGTAAAATAGGAATACACAATCTATTACGAGTAAGTATTATATCAGGCTACAAGTAAACTAAATGTTGAGGTGGAGAAGAGAGGAGAGAGAGAGGAGTAGCGGAATGTAACCTTACAGCCGGCTTTGACATCCAAATTTGCGGAATCACTCATGTTATGATCTTCTACATTCTAGGTCTATGTGTTTCGTCATCTGGCTTACCCAAATTCAATAACTTTACCTTCGCTATTCCTATCATGATTTCGTACCCTCGGGGAGAAAGTAAAGATCCTTCCCCCTTTGGAAGCTTGTGGGCGAGGAGGGAATCGAACCCCTCCCCCACCCCACACACACAGTGGTTCGTAGGCATGTGCTCTAATCTTCTGAGCTACAGACCAACCCCATCTCCACTGGATATCTTTCTTGAGTACCTAAAAGGAACCTTCTTCTCCTCAGCCATTTCATTTCGGGTTAAAGAAGATGAGAATAAGAACAAAAAAAATAGTATGAGAGAGACAAATGGACCATATATTAATGATGAAGGACTAACTACTATACGAATAGGCTGAGAGGTAGACTGCAATGATCCCTGCAGCTAGCAGCCGACTGAATTATTAAATTTGGTATATGGCTAGAAGACAGGTCCACCTTGTGGCCTCGTGATCTAGCACAAGAATACTGTTGGACAACATCGGCGTGCGGGAGGAGCTGAAGATGTGCAACTTTTTCAAGACTTTTAATGGCCTGCAACGATACAGGGCTCCTACTGGATTATTAAGTTTGCTATATGGCCAGAATACAGGTCCACCTCGTGGCCTCGTGATCTTGCACAAGAATATTGTTGGACAACATTGGCGTGCGGGAGGAGCTGAAGATGTGCAACTTTTTCAAGACTTTTAGTGGCCTGCAACGATACAGTGCTCCTAGATTCCCTTTTCTTTGGCACACAACTGTTCCATGGCTATAGCATACCCATTTGGCATAGCTTCAGCTTTCCTGAAAATAGTTGGTGAAGCAAGTTCTCTAGTGAAATTGAAGTTGTCTTGAAAAACTTTGGCAAAAAAACTTATTTCTGATGAAATCACAAAAATGTGGCTTCACCCTGCTAGTGGAAGCACATGGACGACTTCAAGTTTGAAACTAGTCCAAAAAAAGCCATTTGGTATAGTTCCATATGAAGCTATGCACCAAAAGGGACGACGTCATCTTTCGCTTAACTATGCCAAAGGGCACGAGATCATCTTTCAATTCTTCAAACGTGCTCTCTCGTTATTCTCTCTACAAATGATGCCTCAAAACGAAGGAAAAAAGCTTAGCACATCATGTAGTGTGCTTGAATCTCAATAATTCCGTTTAATGAGTATGACTTTGAAAGATTGCTAGCCACATGTTCCACGTGGCTTGTCGACGTTGTTGCACATGGAAATTTAAAAGTTGCTATCCCTCCCTCCACGGTCAATGTGGTATTTAATTTAATAAGGTACAAACCATTGTTGTATGGGCCCAGAGCATCAGGAAGGGATGATACGTCGTACCCAGCCCATGACTGAGCGACAAATTCAGCCCACTGAAGCGAAGCACCCCTAGCTTCCTTGTCTTTTATGATTTCATCACCGGCATATGTTGCACTTGCATTGATATGCATGCAGTGGTCCTAATGGTCTCTTCACAGCCCAATAAATCTCTTAAATTTTTTAGTTTAAAATTATATAAAATTAGAGCCCGACTCTTAAATTTTCTAGTTCAAAATGTTAGGCCCTTTACCACTCCTATAGGCATGACGAGCATGGAGCGTCAATCAGTTGGTTATATTTCTTATGGCGAAGCGTTTCACTTGATCTTCAAGTCCTACACGTTATCATAGGCAAGGTACTCGATTGTTCTCTAAATTTATTATAGGAACTAACGACATACACTCTCTTATAGCATAGACATCGCGTCACCGATAACAATTTGTGTGTGTGGTGACTTCTTCAATCATTCTGTTCGGCTGGCTTGTCAGCCAGGCAGCCAGCCATCGGTGTTTTTTCGCATATTAAATCAGCATCAGTTATCAGCCAGCAACCGATCAACAGTATTTTTCTCTTACAACACATCAGCACCAGCTACCAGCCACAGCCAGCCGAACAGAGAATATCAAAATCAACCGGATCAATTCTTTATGATGCTCATATGATAAGGTGTGATGTGTGCATACATGCGCGTCACCGGAATAAGTATGTGTGCACGGCGTATTTGAGCCATGTTTTGATGCGGTGACGTGATGAATCAAAACAAAAAACAAAGTTAGGATAAGAAAAGCTTAGGGATATATCACAACAGCCCGATTCGATGAGGGCGAAGCCCCGAGAAAGGAATGACAACCACTGAAGCAACACAAAAATTAACACACTGGTGTAACTGTTTTATATTCAAAATCTCCCATCACATAGTTATAGGGGGTATTTATAGTCCAACGGCTCACCTACTCATTGACCTAGAAACCTCTAAATGCCCCTTAACTGCCACATCTAAGAATATTCCAGAGATAATCTAGTAAGGTTACAAAACCGACATGAATAGTGAATTACAGCTGAACTCAACATTCCATACAATTTTTTGACAGTGGCCCCGCTTCGCTTTGCGCCCCTTCATCGGCTACCTCTTTGACTCCCTTTCCGAGGGTGGTCCGTGGGACCGCTTCGCTTCGCGCCTCTTCATCTGAACACTCCGCCTCTTCGCCGGCTTTCGGTGGGACTCGTTTGTGTTCTTCTCTCCTCCGCTCTTGGGTCTTCGGACGAGCCCCCTTCGCTCTTGGATCGCTTCATCTCGCGAGTGGTCGAGTCCCTTCGGCGATGGGGGAAGATAGCGTCTCCAACAAGCACATCGTGTAGTGTGCTTGAATCTCAATAGTCCATAGGAGAATAGAAGAAGCCGCCCAGCACAGCCTAGCAAGACCCGGCATGGGCCCACCAAAGCACGGCGTGTAGGCGCAGTTATTAAATGGGTCGCGCCATGCCAGCCTATGAGCTAAGCTTCCGACGCAAACACGACACGATGATGTTTTTTTCGTGCCAGGCCAATCCATTTGGCCCGATAGCCCGACGGCGCCGCCGCGCCTTGCCATCCCTCCTCTCAGTCGTGCCGGTGCGGCATGATGCTGCTTGCTCGATGGCTCACACGCGCCGTCGCTCGCCGCGCCATGCATCACTCGCACGCCATCGAGGGGAGAGGGAGAGGGGAGCGGCAGCCAATGTGAGAGAGGGATGTGGTGGATTTTATACCTAACGTTTGGTAGGGATGGGCTGGTAAGAAGTGATGGGCTGTATTATTAATGGGGCTTTGTTTAGTGGAGCTAAAATCAGTGAGGTCGGGCTAGCTCACGTGCTGAGGCGTCAGTTCAGGCACGGCACGAGGCCCGCGCCGAGCTAGCCCGAGCCCAATTAACCTCGTACCGGCTCATGTCGGGCCAAAAAACCGCGTCACAGGCTGGCCCATGGGCCTCAGGCTGGGTGGCTATCTATATATATAGAGGGCTCCTAACTTTAGTTGTACTTGCTACTCCCTCCTTCTCAAAAAAGATGTAATCCTAACGTTCAAATTTTATCCAAAAAACATATGATTCTAGACTTGAGATATACCTTTCTAGTGAGATCCACCTATTAAAAATAATTGCATGCCTAAAGTATTGTTCTCTATTCATCCATACTTGATCCGTTCAAAATAAATGCAATTATAGAACCAAACACGCAAACTAATATTAGATGTAAAATTATCAAAATATCATTTGTCTTTTGTGATAGTGAATGGGGTGTTAGTTGTTTTTTTGTAAGAATCTTCCGAAAATTGTCTTGTCTTTTGTGGTAGATAGGTCAAAGTTAGCAAATTTTGTGTAACAAATTTTAAATTCTATAGTTGCAATTATTTTGGAAGGAGGAAGTAGGTACAAATTAGTATATTACTAAAGCTATAAGATTTGGAGCAATGGTGTGAGCCGTGGCCCCACGTGGGACCCACAAACTATTAATATGGGACCCACATGGAACCCACGTACTATTTATGTAGGACCCACATACTATTTACGTGGGACCTACATACTATTCAAGCGGGATCCGCGCACAATGGTTGGTGGGACCCATAATTCCATTGAGTGGGTCACTTTATCTTTTTAAAAATATTTTGTTTCTTCCATTATTTGAAAATACAAAATATATTTAACTATTCTCTATATATAAAAATAATAACTAAATTTTGTATAGCATGTTCACATGTGCTAGCCCTACTATTTTTATACTTTGTTTTCACTTCGCAAACTCACAAAATATAATTAAATTTTTCATTCATTGCTAATTTTATCTTTCTTTTTCTGCTAAATCAATAACCAATGTAAGTCAATTCATAAACTATACCTACTAACACTAAAAAAATAGTGAATTTCTAATAAAAAATATATGTACCTCTGTACCAAAAGCTTGGGATTGGCGTGCTCCCAAACTCTAAATTACTATGCCTATTTACTGTAACTTTTAGATTTGATTCACTGCATCGATGCGATGTTGCTTCGAAAGAATAGCAGTTTTCTATTATTATTTTAGATCAATTTTTCGGTATAGGCGCAAATTCTCTGGACTTTTGAAGAATTCGTAATTTAGAGCCAAAGGGCAAATTCGTAATTTTACATCTAAACTAATCTAACCTCGAAAAACAAGTTTTACATATTTTCTAAGACGGAGGGAGTATACATCTACTCTTTCCTTGCATTCTCTGGATGTTTCTACAACATCAACTTTCGCATTTCTAACCTGCTCTCTCGCTCTCTCGTGTGCACACACACTGAGCTCTACGGAGTATGCATTAGATTAGTGTTGGTGTCTAGACCTTGCGGCCCAACACCAACTAGTAATAATATTGCGTGTCCCTATCTCTAGATGGTTGATGCAAGATGAAACACAATGGCACGTGATTTATCCTGGTTTCGGCCGATGGGGCCGTACGTCCAGCAAAGGGAGTGAGCACTGTATTATCTTGCACCGGAGTGCTTGTTGTTGGGGGTACAAGTTCGGGCGAGAGAGGGAGAGAAGCTCCCAAGTCTAAGTGTATGTGAGAGATGATTGAGGCAAGTGCCAATATGGGGAAGAACGCGCTTGAGTGGTGTGTCTCAGAGAGTTTTTACTCCCGTGGGAAGAGGTCCGCCTCCTCCTTTTATAGGCTCAAGGAGGGGCGGGTTACATGCACGGGATGTCTCTGGTTTTGTCATCCTCTCCCCAAATCGGGGGGAGCAGTTGGCAGTTCCTGTCGCCGAACACTGTGAGGCATGGCCACGGGCATGGTCGTCGTCCTTGGAAACTTTTAACCTTTCTTGGAACGTGTCCTCGTCCTGTGGCGTCCGTGGACGGCGTGGCGACAACTGCAGGGCGCGCTGTCCTCTGCGTTTGACCGGGCGGAGCACCGAAGGTGTTGCTGATGGCGGTCTTGTCCTGGTTAATTGCCGCATCGTGCTCGAGGGTCGTTGCCCATGCCTGCCGAGGGTCCTGCAGAGGGGGGAGTACAAAGGTTTGGTAGCACAGTTGCGGGCGCAGGGTCGGTCATGTCCGCGCAGCGCTTGGCGAGTCCGCACAGCGCCGGGAGTGGTGGCATAGTGACCGGAGTGGGTGGATGGGATTCCGGTCACGTCCGCTGTGCGGCGTGACTGCTGACGCCGTCTGACACCCGCACCATGCCGCGGAGTGGCTCGCAATAAATGTGTTGGTCCCATTGAGTGGGAGGGTGTAAGCATCTAGGCCCTCAAGGTATGTTTCGGTGATTAATGACAACCATTATTGTGACTAATGAGTTTGTGCAGCTTAATAGATCATTATCGCTCATTTGGTCATATGTCAAAAGAGGCCCCTCAATTTCATTATTCAAAAAGGCGATCTCGGTATTCAACTCAATTATATGTCAAGACTAAGGATCTTTCTAGTTCTGAGTGTCATAAGGTTGAGAAGGACACTTAGGTTACTATAGGTTTTATAGTTTTGTAGTGATCGCACTATTAAGAGGGGTTAAGGCCAAGTAACTTGAGCATGGACATGATCAATCAAAAATGGATGCACACTATGGTCACTCAGGTTTTCGGAAGTTCAAATAAGTGGTTCTCAACTTATATCTCAAGAATATTTGGATTTCATTCAAGACTCAAATCAGAAAAATCAAAATCAGAAAAAAGTCTATACACCGGTTTAACCGGCGACTCCAATTTTCTATACGTCGGTTAAACGAAGTCAGCAGAGTCTGGACAAGTCAATACACCGGTTAAAACGTCGGTGCATTAGTCCAGAGTTGGTTTTTCCAGGGTGTTTCAAGGTTCTATACACCGGTTAAACCGACGATGTTTGAATTGAGACGTCGGTGCAATTGTCCAGTGAGATGGTTTTTCCAGAAATTTCTGAAGTTGTACTCACCGGTTAAACCGACGATTGTTTTGAGTTAACGTCGGTGCAGTTGTCCAGAGACTTAGTTTTTCAGTTGATCAGTGGACAACTACACTCACCGCTTAAACCGGTGATACGTCGGTTAATCTGCCCAAGTTGTAATGGCTAGTTTTCAGAAGGGGCAGTTTACATTCATCGGTTAAACCGACGCTGACTATTGGAGGTACGTCAGATTAACCGGCGCTACGCAGTTTTCTGGCAGCTTTTCTCCAACGGTTCTATTCGTGTGAGCTGCCTATATATACCCCTCCAATGGGTCATTTTGCCACTCTTGACACCAGGCAACATCCAAACACTCATACTATAGTCAAGAGCCACCTTGAGCTTCATCTTTCACATACTTGTTCATTCAATCAATCAAGAAGCAAGATTAAGGACTTGAGTAGAGAGAAGCTTGTGTGCATCCGTTCTTGGTGATCGGTTCTTGCTCAAGTGAAGGCCTTAGCTTGTTACTCTTGGTGATTGGCATCACCTAGGCGATCTTGGTGATCGAGGTGTTTCTCGCGAAGCTTGCCAAGGATTGTGGGAGCCCGGAGAAGAAGATTGTACGTGGCTTGATCTCCACCATGCCGGGATGGTGAACGGAGACTCTTAGTGAGCGCCCTCGTCTCGGTGACTTGGGAGGTGACAAGACTCTTTGTGAGTGTCACAACGTGAATTAGGGGTGTGTGCCAACACATCGATACCACGGGAAAAAAATCCGGTCATCTCTTGTCCACTCTCTTTATTCAAGCATTTTCTTTCATGCAATTTATTCATGTGCTTGACTTAGAGATCATAACTTAGCTCTACCTTGCTAGGCTTTTCTTCTCGTTACCTCTTTCTTAGCTTGTGTAGGTAGTTTAGTTATCCGGTTGGTGAATTGGTGCCTTACTAGCATTGCATAGGTTAAGGTTGCTTTATTGTGTTTTAGAATTTGAAAAAGGCCCAATTCACCCCCCTCTTGGTCCATCGATCCTTACAATTGGTATTAGAGCCTCGTTGCTCATTTGGATCATTAGGCTTCACCGCCTAGAGCTATGGCCAAGATGGGTGGTTCGCTGCCTCACTTCGAGGGCAAAAACTTTGCCTATTGGAAAGTTCGCATGGCCGCATACCTTGATGCGATTGCCCCCGAAGTGTGGTTGGCAACTAAGACCGGGTTCACCGGAACTCCCACCACCGAACAATTAAAATGGAATGCAAAGGCTAGAAATGCAATTTTCGAAGCCATTAGTGAGGAAGTCTTTGCTAGAGTAAATGGCATGAACTTAGCAAGTGATATATGGAAAGAGCTAATTGAAATCCATGAAGGTTCCACAAAAGTCCGCGAACAAAAATATCACTTGTTTAGAGCTAAGTATGATTCCTTTAAAATGTTAGCTCATGAAAATTGCAATGATATGTACTCTCGCTTGAATGTCATTGTCAAGGACATTAATGCACTTGAAATATCCAAAATTGACAGTGCCTCCATCAATCGCAAGATTCTCATGCTCCTCCCGAAGCCCAAGTATAACATCATCAATGCTATGCTTCAAAAGGAGAATCTTGACACAATGGAAGTGGGAGAACTTGTGGGCGAAATTCACGCTCATGAAATGAGTATCCTTGGTATGTCCGAAGAGCCAACTTCAAGCAAATCAATTGCTCTAAAGATCAAGGCAAACAAATCCCGCAAGCTCAAGATGATCAAGCAAGATTCAAGCTCAAGCAATGAAGAAGATGATTATCATGAAAGCTCATCCGATGTTGAAGATGATGGAGAACTTGCTCTCATGATGAGAAAGTTCACACGCTTGAATGACAAGATCAACAAGAAGGGTTTCAACTTTGACTCTAAAAAGGGAATGTTCCGGCCAATGGATGTCAAGAACAAAATTTGCTACAATTGTGGAGAAAAAGGCCACATCCGTCCAAATTGCCCCAAGCCGAATAAAAGAAACAAGGATAACAAGAGCAAGCATCGCCATGATTCTAGCGATGATGAAGAAGAAGAAAGGAAGAACAAAAACAAGAGACTTGGGAAGAAGAAGAGCCATGACAAGAAGACCAAACTCTTCCCAAAGAAGAAAGGGCACACCAAGAGAAGCTTCTTGGGAAGAATGGGTGACCGATGTCTCATCAAGCGAAGAGTCAAGCGATGAGGAAGAAGATATCGTCACCATCGCCCTCACAAATGAAGAACCATCAATACCTCCACCTCCAATGTGCCTCATGGCCAAAGGTAACTCTAAGGTATGTGAGAGTGAAGATGATGGTGATGATGAGCTTGACCCTAATGAGTTTGCTAACCTCATTAATGAGTATACATCCGTCATCAAGAGGGAAAAGGGCAAAGTCAAAGTTCTTGAGAGCACTCATGCCAAGTTAGAGCTTGCCCACTCCGATTTGCTTGGAAAGTACAATGATTTGCTCAAAAAGCACAATGAGTCACTTGTACTTGCTAAGCAAGTTGAAGAGAGCCACAAAAAGCTTAAACAAGAGCATATGGAGTTGGCTCACAAGTATCAAGAACTTGAATTTGCCTATGAAGCAATTGACCCAAGTCTTGAGAACTTTGCTCATGAAACTATTGAGAAGGTCAATGCTTCTACTTCATGTGATGACCTACTCATTAATGCAAATGCTACTAATGCTTTGCCCGAGCTTGCACCTTCTAGGGAGAAGGAATTGATGGATCAAGTGGCAAGCCTCAAGAGTAGTGTGGAGAAGCTCTCAAGAGGAGAATACATCCACAAGGAGATTCTCTTCAACAATGCCCGTGACTATGGCAATAGAGGTCTTGGTTCATTTCCGGAGCCAAACATAGCTACTACTCCTTCTCCGGAGATCAAGATTAGCTTCATCAAGGAAGTTGGTTCATATTGCCAACATTGCCAAGTCACCGGGCACCACACTAGGGAGTGCACTTTACCATCACGTCCTCTTCCTAATTTACCCAAGAATTACTCATCAATGTTTCAAAATAACCATTTTCTCTTGAGTAAAGTGAAGGGCAAAGTGAAGGCCAAATTCATTGGCAAACTCACTAAGGAGTCAAAGAAGAAGCTCCCCAAGCAACTTTGGGTCCCAAAAGCTCTTGTCACACATGTGCAAGGCCCAAAACTTGTTTGGGTTCCTAAAACTCAAAAGTGATTCTCATGTGTGTAGGTGAACTACAAAGCCGGTGGAAAACATTGGGTACTTGATAGCAGTTGCTCTAACACATGACTGGCAATGATAGCATGTTCACCACTCTTGAAGACCCCGGAGATCATGAACATGTCACCTATGGTGATAATTCAAGGGGAAAAGTTTTAGGTTTGGGTAGAATAACAATTTCTAAAGATTTATCTATTTCTAATGTTTTGTTTGTAGAAGCACTTAGTTTTAATCTTATTTCAATTGCTCAATTGTGTGATCTTGGACTAACGTGTGCCTTTGACAAGAATGGTGTTGTAGTAACTCATGAAAAAGACAAGTCATTGGTATTCACGGGGTTTAGGCATGGCAACATTTACTTGGTGGATTTCTCTTCAAAGCAAACAAGCACCATGACATGCCTCTTCACCAAGTCTTCTCTTGGGTGGCTTTGGCATAGAAGAATTGCTCAAATCGGCATGAGCAACCTCAAGAAAGCCCACAAGAGAGGGATGATCACCGGCTTGAAGGACGTTACCTTTGACAAGAACAAATTATGCAAAGCATGTCAAGCCGGGAAGCAAGTTGCAACACATCATCCCATCAAGACGATGTTGTCTACCTCCAAGCCGCTCGAGCTACTACACATGGATCTCTTTGGTCCAACTACATACAAGAGCATTGGTGGTAACCTCTATTGCCTAGTAATTGTTGATGATTTTTCACGTTACACTTGGGTTATGTTTCTAGGCGATAAAGGTGAAACTCCGGAACTCTTCAAGACTTTTGCAAGAAGAGCTCAAAGGGAGTACAACTCCCCAATTGTGAAGATCCGGAGTGACAACGGCACCGAGTTCAAAAATATGAAGATTGAAGAATGGTGCGATGAAGAGGGCATTAAGCATGAGTTTTCCGCCACCTACACGCCTCAACAAAATGGAGTGGTGGAAAGAAAGAACAAGACACTCATCACCCTAGCAAGACCAATGTTGGATGATTATGGCATGTCCGAGAAGTTTTGGGCGGAAGCAATCAACACGGCGTGTCATGCATCCAACCGAGTGTATCCTCACCGACTCCTCAAGAAAACTCCATATGAGCTCATCACCGGGAGGAAACCAAATATATCATACTTTCGAGTCTTTGGTTGCAAATGCTTCATCTATAGGAAGAAAAGGCTCGGTAAGTTTGAGAGTAGATGTGATGAAGGTTTCTTTCTTGGTTATGCATCAAACTCCAAAGCATATAGAGTATTCAATCAAACCTCCGGGTTAGTTGAAGAAACATGTGATGTGGAGTTTGATGAATCTAATGGCTCCCAAGAGGAGGTTGTTGGCTATGAAAATGTAGGTGATGAAGAGATTGATGAAGCTTTGAAGAATATGTCCATTGGGGATATCAAGCCGGAAGAGGAGCATGAAGGCAATAATCAAGGGGGAGGACCTTCCTCATCTACACCAAGCACCTCCACGGCACCCCAAGCGGATAAAGATCAAGAAAAAGATGATCCACTACCTCAAGAAGATGTGCCAACGCCAACACCCCAAGTCCAAGAACAAGAAGAGCAAAGTGTTCCACCAGAAGCACAAGTCACCCATGATCCACCGCAACAAGCATCCACGCAAGTACCGCTAGTGAAGCATGGTCGCATCTCCAAGGATCATCCAATTGGTCAAATCATTGATAGTCCTTCAAAGGGAGTAAGAACTCGCTCTAAGCATGCTTCATTTTGCGAATATCACTCGTTTGTTTCTTATATTGAACCCACTAGCATAGAGGAAGCGCTTGAGGACTCGGATTGGGTGATGGCCATGGAAGAAGAATTGAACAACTTCACCCGCAATGAAGTTTGGGTCCTCGAAGCTCCTCCGAAAGACAAGAATATCATTGGCACTAAGTTGGTCTTTCGAAACAAGCAAGATGGACATGGGGTGGTGATACGCAACAAAGCAAGACTTGTGGCAAAAGGGTTTTCTCAAGTCGAAGGTTTGGATTTTGGTGAAACTTTTGCTCCGGTCGCAAGACTTGAAGCTATCCGCATCCTTCTTGCTTACTCTTCACATCATAACATTAAGTTGTACCAAATGGATGTGAAAAGTGCATTCTTAAATGGCGTTATTAACGAACTTGTTTATGTTGAGCAACCTCCCGGGTTTGAAGATCCGAGGAATCCTAATCATGTTTATAGGTTGCACAAGGCACTCTATGGACTCAAACAAGCTCCAAGGGCTTGGTATGAGAGGCTTCGTGACTTCCTAATCATGCAAGGCTTCAAGATCGGGAGGGTGGACACCACTTTGTTCACAAAAGACGTCAACGGGGATCTTTTCATTTGTCAAATTTATGTTGACGATATTATCTTTGGCTCAACTAATGATTTGCTAAGCCATGAGTTTGCTACCATGATGTCTAGAGAATTCGAGATGTCCATGATTGGCGAATTGACCTTCTTCCTTGGTTTTCAAGTCAAACAAATGAAGGAAGGGACATTCATCCATCAAGAAAAGTATACTAAAGATATCTTGAAGAAGTTCAAGATGGATGAGTGCAAGCCAATCAAGACACCCATGGCTACCAATGGGCATCTCGACTTGGATGTGGACGGTAAACCAGTTGATCAATCTCTCTATCGTTCTATGATAGGGTCTTTGCTTTACCTTACCGCATCTAGGCCCGATATAATGTTTAGTGTGTGCTTGTGTGCCCGCTTTCAAGCTAACCCAAAGGAATCACACCTTTCGGCTGTGAATAGGATCCTTCGGTATCTCAAGCACACCCCTAGCATAGGCTTGTGGTACCCCAAAGGCGCTAGCTTAGATCTCTTGGGATACTCGGATTCGGATTTTGCCGGAAACCGTGTGGATCGCAAGAGTACCTCCGGGGGTTGCCACTTGCTTGGGCGTTCTCTAGTTTCTTGGTCGAGTAAGAAGCAAAATTCCGTGGCTTTGTCCACCGCGGAAGCAGAATATATAGCGGCCGGTGCATGTTGTGCCCAAATCCTATATATGAAGCAAACCCTTTTGGACTTTGGTGTGAAACTAGATAGGATACCACTCCTTTGTGACAATGAAAGTGCCGTAAAAATTGCCAAGAATCCGGTTCAACACTCTCGCACAAAGCATATTGATATTCGCCATCACTTCTTGCGTGATCACGAAGCCAAGGGGGACATTTCCCTTCAAGGTGTGAGATCCGAGGAGCAATTGGCGGATATATTCACAAAACCTTTAGACGAGAGTACCTTTGTTAGGCTAAGGAATGAGCTTAATGTGTTAGATACGGCAAACGTCATGTAAGTTGCCATGTTATATAGAAAAATACATACATATAGGACACTTGTCTAACCATGGTAAGATAGTGATGAGCAAGGGTTTAGCTAGAGGTGGTGGTCCACTTGTTTTCCTCTAGGCATGTAGAAAGGCTCATCATGAAGAAGCTTCCCGTGGGTTCAAACTTAACAAGTAGAATTTAAATTCTTGCTATGCATTACTTGTCATATAGATGTGCACTTCATGTTTACCTTACTTTCGCATGTGGTTGTAGCTTGCATTATCATTGCATGCGTAAGGGTCACAAAGGAGATCACTTGATGAAAATGAGACTTGTTTCATTTACAAGATCTTAATTCATGAAAAGTGAAAAGAGCAAAGTGTTAGGTGCGTTATTGCCTAGTGAGCAATGTCATGATGAGTTTGAAGCTTTCTATCTTCAATATTCCTATGACATGGCTCATACATTTTATTTGGCGCTTTGTCTCTCTTGCGGCTTTTCCTTGTGTTTGAAAAGAAAATTATTTAAGCTAGTGTGCTATCCTATTTATTTTGAGGGGTAAAGTCGCCAATGCAAGTCCATTAACTTGAGTTTATTTGAATCTTATAAGTTATTGGACTTAGCATAGAAGTGTGAGCTGAGTGGGGGTTTTGGCTTCACCGGTTAAACCGACGCTCAATGGATCTATACCTATCGGTTTAACCGGCGTTCAACCGGCATATACAAAAGTGACAGCATCGGATCAACCAGTGAACGTAACACAGTTTTGACATATCAATCAACCGGTGTTAGCATCAATCAACCGGCGAGTTCAAATTACGTATCATCGGTTTAACCGGTGTTCCGATGGATTTCTGCAGGAGTCTCGGGTCAACTAAACCGACGCAATCAACCGGCGTTCAAACCCTATGCATCGGATCGACCGGCGTTAAGAAAATCCGCGGGGTCCACCTGTCATATATCTCTCTTGCCCCCGCGCCGCCGGCTTCACTTCTCTTGCTTTTCCCGACTCCGCGCCGCCGCCGCTCGACCCGCCTCTCCAGCGCCGCCGCTACACACTGCCGCCACCCGTTCCAAGTCGCCGCCACCCGCACCACGCGCCGCTTGCCAGAGCCATCGCCACCGCACGCCATTCTCGCCGCCGCGCGCCCACACCGAGCGCATCCAGCGCCGCCCGCTTACGCCGCTCACCTGCGCCGCCCGCGCGCATCTCCGCCGCCACGCGCCGCCTCCATCGCCAAGCGCCGCCGAGCTACTCGCCTCCACGCCGCAGCCGCAGCCTCCACGACTCCAAGCCTCCACACAGTTCACGCCACTGCCGCAACCGCTCCACGCTCACCAGGTGTTCGAGTTTTTGCCTGATAGAGATGGGTTGCGAGAAGAGGAAGGGAAAGGAGGTCGTGGTCGAGAAGCCCGCTTGGAAGCGGACTCGTGCAGAGAGAGAGGCCGAGAGGGCTGAGATGGTGGCCAAGGCCGCCGAGGAGCAGGCGTCAAGCCGTGCTCGCCCGTTCGCGATCAGGGATCCGCCAGCCAGGGGCAGAGCCAGAGGCCGAGGTATGGGCCGTGTCAGAGGTGCTAGGGCCACCAGAGCCACGACAGAGGCAGCAGCAGCAGAGTCAGATCAGTCAGATATAGCTGCAGATCCAGATTCAGAGGCAGAGCAGTCTGAGCAGTCTCAGGGGCAGAGCACACACGAGTCACCGACTCTACGACGGTCAGGCCGCACACGGCAGACGTCCCCAGCAGCAGAGTCTTCGCCAGCGACCGAGCGTCGCACTGGACCGAGGATGCGAGGAGGTCACCAGCCACAGGAGCCTCGCAGGTCCGCAGCAGCAGCTCGTAGAGCCGAGGCCCTAGAGGCCGAGCGTGCAGTGTTCCGTATGGACACTGTTGTGCGTCTGGAGCCAGGTGTGCTGCTCCAGAACTTGACCAAGGCCAATGCGGCGAAGGTCAAGAGGCTCAGGTGGAGTGTTCAGGAGGAGGATTGGTTCCCCGTGACCCGTGACAGCCGGGTCGACCGTAGGTTCTGGACGCTTCTTCAGGCCAGTTTCTACGAGACCTACCAGAGGCGGGGTCACAGGATCTTCCCGCACAGAGTGCTTGACTGGGTGTCACTGAGGACAGCCGCAGGGGGAGCAGACGTCAGAGATCACTTCGCTCACTTCAGGGGCCTGCCCAGGTTACTCCAGATTGAGCAGAATAGATATATCG
This sequence comes from Panicum virgatum, assembly GCF_016808335.1. Lineage (NCBI taxonomy): Eukaryota > Viridiplantae > Streptophyta > Magnoliopsida > Poales > Poaceae > Panicum > Panicum virgatum. The sequence continues at coordinate 2,937,543 of NC_053146.1, forward strand.
AGGACTAGGTCAGAGTCTTCTATGCCACGGCCTGGATTGCTCCTGAGCGTCGAGCAGTACACTTTGTTTTTGGAGGCCAGGTCTTTGGTTTGTCGAGAGCGACGATAGCAGGGCTACTTGGAGTTGACTTGGTTGATGTATCGTTGCACGAGATGGTTTACGGAGATGCAGATCCACCGCGCAGAGCCATGATTGGCGGGATTGCACCTTCTCACGAGGCGATCTCTCAATGTTTCCGCCAGCCGTTCCCTGCCTCCTACGCCAGAGTTCCCAGCCTGCTGACCCCAGAGGCATACGCAGTACACATGGCCCTCCGGAGGACTTTGCTACCGAGGAGTGGCTACCCAGAGGGGTTTACAGGTTTGCAGCAGCTGCTACTACTTCACATTCTCACTCACGAGCTGTTCGATATTGTTGACTTTATTCTGGCTGAGATCGAGGATGTGATCACTGATGGGATGGGGGTCGTGAGGCAGTTCCCCTATGCACACTGGATTAGCTATATCTGCTCGATGATTGTACCAGCAGAGTCACCCGTCAGCAGTGTGTACCGTCAGGACGAGGCTCCCCGGTTCCCAGTTTACCGTCCGACAGCACCACAGGACCGGAGGAGGGGCAGACAGGTAGAGAGAGCTGCCATGGCACAGTTGTCACCAGAGGCACAGGCCCGAGTGGCACAGGAGGATGAGGCACTGCTAGCCGCCGAGGCACAGCTTCCCGGAGGAGAGGATGAGATACACTGGTCTGAGCTTGAGTTAGACTCCTCCGAGGACGTGGAGTACTTCCCTGCAGCAGCCCCAGCTAGTCACGACCACGAGGCAGGGGGGTCTAGAGAGCCAGCTCCAGAGTCACCAGCACCTACTACAGTCTCTAAGTCCCAGGTGTCTCAGCCGTCCGAGCTCACCGCACTTCTACAGCAGCTCGTGACTCAGCAGAGAGAGGACCGGCTCGCACAGGAGGAGGCCAGGAGAGCCCATGAGGCTCAGCTTGCTGCTATACAGAGGGAGGCCGCCCGAGAGCGGGCTGCGACCGAGGAGCGTTTTGTCGGGCTTATTGACAGAGTCTCTCAGAGGACAGATGCTCAGTTCCAGCAGATGCAGCAGGGGATGATGGCGATGTTCGGGATGATCTCACAGCTTTACTCTCACACCGGACTCGCCCCGCAGCAGCCAAGACAGCCAGGCCTTCAGGGTGTTGGAGCACCTCAGCTTGCCGTTACACCAGCTCCAGCCCCTACTGCAGCTCCAGCTACCTCAGCGACACCGGAGACCACGTTCTCGATGTCCGCACTACTTGGGTCTGCCGGTCGTCCACTGTTCTCACCATTGCCAGCGACTTAACTCTTCCAGGAGTCTCCTTCAGCAGTCCAGTCAGTCGCCCTCCCCGTCGTACCACAGACACTACCTTCAGGGGGAGGAGGAGAGGGTTCTTTGCTTCAGCAGTCGACACAGCCGGCAGCTTCAGCACTCACTACTTCAGATGTTGACACATCTTCTGCTGAGCCGGTTACTACTTCTACGGACCCTCTTCTAGGCAGTGCCAGCACGCGAGCTTCGACGACAGCTACACCCCCAGTCAGTTCAGATCCAGTAGGCAGTACTGACCAGCAGCTCCCGTCTGTTACCGAGGGTACACCGTCCGACGATGATGACCCGGACCGCTTCCTCGCAGTGCCACGACAGCCGGACCAGTAGCTTGCCTTTTTGGTGCTTTGACGCCAAAGGGGGAGAGAGTCAGGGGGAGTTGGAGTCAGGGGAAGGGTAGAGTTAGAGAGAGCTCGTAGTTATCAGGACCTTGATGTTTTATTATCTCATTTGGTGTTAGTTCATGGATATGTACATTTGTCGTTTGAGTGTGCTGTGGTTTGAGACATATCTATGGATTTTGTTTGAGCCGTTGAGCTCTTTGGTCCTTTTTGAGTTTGCTTGTGTTTATCTTGCTTTATCTTTCTCGCTCTCTCGTTATTTATGTTTGTGTTGTCATCAATCACAAAAAGGGGGAGATTGTAAGCATCTAGGCCCTCAAGGTATGTTTCGGTGATTAATGACAACAATTATTGTGACTAATGAGTTTGTGCAGTTTAATAGATCATTATCGCTCATTTGGTCATATGTCAAAAGAGGCCCCTCAATTTCATTATTCAAAAAGGTGATCTCGGTATTCAACTCAATTATATGTCAAGACTAAGGATCTTTCTAGTCCTAAGTGTCATAAGGTTGAGAAGGACACTTAGGTTAGTATAGGTTTTATAGTTTTGTAGTGATCGCACTATTAAGAGGGGTTAAGGCCAAGTAACTTGAGCATGGACATGATCAATCAAAAATGGATGCACACTATGGTCACTCAGGTTTTCGGAAGTTCAAATAAGTGGTTCTCAACTTATATCTCAAGAATATTTAGATTTCATTCAAGACTCAAATCAGAAAAGGCAAAATCAGGAAAAAGTCTATACACCGGTTTAACCGACGACTCCAATTTTCTATACGTCGGTTAAAAGAAGTCAGCAGAGTCTGGACAAGTCAATACACCGGTTAAACCGACGCATTTGAATTGAACATCGGTGCATTAGTCCAGAGTTGGTTTTTCCAGGGTGTTTCAAGGTTCTATACACCGGTTAAACCGACGATGTTTGAATTGAGACGACGGTGCAATTGTCCAGTGAGATGGTTTTTCCAGGAATTTCTGAAGTTGTACTCACCGGTTAAACCGACGATTGTTTTGAGTTAACGTCGGTGCAGTTGTCCAGAGACTTGGTTTTTTAGTTGATCAGTGGACAACTACACTCACCGGTTAAACCGATGATACGTCGGTTAATCTGCCCAAGTTGTAACGGCTAGTTTTCAGAAGGGGCAGTTTACATTCATCGGTTAAACCGACGCTGACTATTGGAGGTACGTCGGATTAACCGGCGCTACGCAGTTTTCTGGCAGCTTTTCTCCAACGGCTCTATTCGTGTGAGCTACCTATATATACCCCTCCAATGGGTCATTTTGCCACTCTTGACACCAGGCAACATCCAAACACTCATACTATAGTCAAGAGCCACCTTGAGCTTCATCTTTCACATATTTGTTCATTCAATCAATCAAGAAGCAAGATTAAGGACTTGAGTAGAGAGAAGCTTGTGTGCATCCGTTCTTGGTGATCGGTTCTTGCTCAAGTGAAGGCCTTAGCTTGTTACTCTTGATGATTGGCATCACCTAGGCGATCTTGGTGATCGAGGTGTTTCTTGCGGAGCTTGCCAAGGATTGTGGGAGCCCGGAGAAGAAGATTGTACGTGGCTTGATCTCCACCACGCCGGGATGGTAAACGGAGACTCTTAGTGAGCGCCCTCGTCTCGGTGACTTGGGAGGTGACAAGGCTCTTTGTGAGTGTCACAACGTGGATTAGGGGTGTGTGTGCCAACACATCGATACCACGGGAAAAAATCCGGTCGTCTCTTGTCCACTCTCTTTATTCAAGCATTTTCTTTCATGCAATTTATTCATGTGCTTGACTTAGAGATCATAACTTAGCTCTACCTTGCTAGGCTTTTCTTCTCGTTACCTCTTTCTTAGCTTGTGTAGGTAGTTTAGTTATCCGGTTGGTGAATTGGTGCCTTACTAGCATTGCATAGGTTAAGGTTGCTTTATTGTGTTTTAGAATTTGAAAAAGGCCCAATTCACCCCCCCTCTTGGTCCATCGATCCTTACAGAGGGTTACAGTCCCATACTGCCGAGGGGGGCCTCGAACGAGGCGGAGATTCCCCCGTACAGAGGCCCTGTGGAGGGTTTGGCGGAGGGGGGGAGTTCTCATGCTCTCCGAGGGTAAGCCTCTTACCCTCGAGCGAGGCGGAGATGCGGCGCGCTGCCAGGGGCCTCGGCGGGGAGGCCTCGGGCGAGACGGAGATCGCTCTGCGGCCTGTGAGGCCTCGGATGAGCCACGCTTCGGTGTTGGATGTGGGCCAAGCGCGTCTTTGGGACTTTGTCACTTGGAGAGAATTTGGACGTCCAAGCATAGATGATGACAAAGCACCCGGTGGGCCTTTGGACTGGTTGCCTAATTATGTTTTGCGTTTTTAGAGGTGTTTTAATCCCTAGGTTAGGGTGCCCCATACTATGGTACCCGACAATTAAAGTGCCGAGAAAATTAAACAATATGACGAACAAGCAAATTATGTGTCCAACTAAACTATATAATGCATAATGTGCATATATTTTCGTAAAGATAAGTAAATACAATCATTTCATTATGGATAACATGAGTATTTATGCAAAAATTAATTTACTACGGCCAACATGTCTTAAAGCAACTCCAAAAGAACATGTATACTACCCCTATTCCCCCTAATACCTTGTTTGGGAAGAAAAATAGAAAAAAAGCACTCCAACCAATCCCCAAAACCTCCCCCAATCTATTCGGGATGCCAAAAACAACCTGGTGACCATGTAAATCTTAGCACTCTGGTTCCTCCCCCAATGCGGCCCTCCTCTCTCTGTTCCCAGTTGCACGAGCAGCCGGACCCTTCCGGCGCGTGCGGCGGCAGGGTGAGGGGTGGTGCCGGCGTGTCAAAGGGACGCCGGCGGGTCGAGGGGTGCCGGTGGGGCTTCCGGCGGCAGCGCCGGCAGGTCGAGGGGTGGCAGCAGCGGCGTTGGACGATGGACGTCATCGGCCGTCGGGGCACCATCGTGCTTGCCAACGCCTTCTTCATGGCCGTCGTGCGGGTCATGTCGATGTGTGGTAGCTATTGGGTGTCCTTGGCCGCGTGCTTTGTCACCAGTGTCGACGTCGGGTTTGGGCTCGCCGGCTTACCGCTGTGCCTCGGCTGGCGCGTCATGTTCGCCCTTTTGGGGGACAACATTTTAGCAACTTTTGGAGTTGCTCTAAATCAATTGATTATCTATCTATCTATACTATAAGAATCCAAAAAAATTGAAATTATTATGTAATTAGAAAAAACACATCCCCTCTCACAGTGTCCCCACCTATGGGGAAGGTTGACAAGCAAATCTGGTGATGAGGGAAAAAACAGCGATTCTAAAATGTTTCCCGTGATTTCACCTGTTTTTTTCACCATAGAGTTATCTACCCGCCCGCCTTACCCACCCCGAAATTGACGGATCGCTCCCGCCCGGTTCACTTCGCCCTCGCAAATGACGGTGAAATTAAGCGCTAGAATTGCGGGGATAGGACGGAGGATCTCCATCGGCTTGGAGCCTTCGAGGTTGTCGACCCCGCCGCCCTGCGCCCACAGCCTCGTCGGGTTCCTGCCGCAGCGGGTGCGGGAGGGCGCGCTGCCGCAGCAGCCACCGGACGCGGAAGGAGGAACAGATGCCCAGCCGCGTGCCGCCAGCTTCCCCAGTCCGGCCTTCCCGGCAGCGCCTCCCTCCACGGCATCTTCCCCGTCGCGCGCCGTCCGGCCTGTCCCCGCGCAGCCGAGCAAGATCTGGCGGGTTCGTGAGATCCCCTCCCTCGCACCATCCCTTGAAATCATGGGGAAGCACCAGTCTCGCTGCAACATCGTCTTCCTCCTCCAGCAACACCGTCTTCTCCCCGTTCTCCCTCCACGTTGCGCTCAGCCTCCTCGCCACCGGCGCGGGCGGCGCCACGCGCGACCAGATGCTCGCCGCACTCGGCGGAGGGGACGAGCAGGGGCACGAGCACTCGCGCTCCTTTAGCCAGCCGGTGGGGCCGCTGTCGCCGCAGTACGGAGTCTACTACGGCCAGGACCCGAGCGCGGGCTAGCAGGGAGGAGGGTACGCTGAACCATAACCAGCCCCGGCATACCAGGCCCCGCCGGCCGTGAAGCCGCGGTAGCTGGATCGCCGGTACTCGCGGATTGCCGACGGTTACCACTCGATGGATCAGGTAAGCCTGCAATTATTTGTCCTTGATGAATCATAGCATCAGCTGCGTGTCTATGCCTTCCGTTTGGATGTTGGTTGGATCTTACTTAGTGGCAGCACGGTGAATCGGATCGATTTGAACTCAACGCTGGCTCACTGAGGTCTTGTCTAGATCTCGGAAGTCCCCAGTATTTTCTCATCTTACTACCAAGTTTGTAGACCATGACTGATTTCTCCTCCTCCGTAGTTCCTCAATCTACGGTGAATTGAAATGTCAATGGAGATTAAAGAGCTCCCTCCTAGGTCAGGCGATTTGATGTAGCGCAAATTCAGATTGGGATGGCGGGTTAAATGGGTGTTCAACGATAGATTACTGTTGTTGAAGAATTCGTGCACACGAAAGTAGATAGACTACTTTATGGCCACGGTTCATTGGAAAAATACAAAATATTTCTCTTCAAGATTGGCAACTCGGCATTATCGGGAGCTCTCCAGCCTTTGACTTGCTGTTGTGTTTGGTTAGAGTTGCTGAGTTGTCTGATTGCCTGGTTTTCTTCTCGCCAAAGTAGTAGCTGGGCTCATGGAAGCAACCTCATGGCACATTACATATGTTTCATAATTTTCTACTCTCGAATTAACTCTTTACATCCGCCCGCCATATCTAATTATTGTAATGTGGACTACACCTTATTGAAAGTCACTGTTGTAATTGATCGTTTATTGATGAAAAGATTTATTATGTTCCATTAGTGCAAGTTTGAGGCACATACTAAATTCAGTTACTGATGATCAAAACTTTCCCTTTTGCAGGTTACTGATGCCCTAGCTTAAGCTGGTCTTGAATCATCAAATCTTATTGTCGGTATTGATTTCACAAAGAGCAACGAGAGACCTTGCAATGTTTTCTTTTTTTTAAAAAAGACATTGCAATGGTTTCTCAGAAGCTGCATTGATATAGGGAAGCTGCATCGATATAGGTAAATTGTACCACATTTGCGCTTGGCTGGAAAGTTGCTATTGCTCTGTTCAGCCATTTGACTGGATTGGACATGTGTGCTAATTCATCCTTTTGCAAATGATTCTGAACAGAAGGCAAGGGCGACACAGGCTGCGGCATCTTTGTTCCCTCCCATTCCTGTGTGCTCCCTGGTGCCGGCCGCCATCCAAATTCCTGCAAGGTATATGGCTATGCCATTGTGTGCTTGAATTGCTCAGTACTTTTATACATTGACTTGCCGATGATATATATACGTCAGTGCTTAAGCTGTTCCGATCTTGAATGACAAACACAAGAGAGCACCCATCTGGCTGTAGGTCTAGCATTGTTTAGAAGAATGTTACAAACATTGGATGTCAAGGAGCTTGGGATTTATTTTGCTGGTAGTCCGCAAATAGAAAATATATAATGTGGAAGTTTTATTTCAAAATCTTTGGAGGCTTTCAACCGTCATCTCAACTACTTACACAAAGAAGTTCGAGATAAGCATTGGCAAGTTTCTAGAAATGTTCAATGCTCCTGTCATTTCGTACAGTCAAAAGAAAGATACAGATTTTTACCTTTCCCTACAATTTGCACTTTTTTGCGGCTTAGTGCACAAATTTGAAGAAAAAAAGAGACATGTTCATTAATGTGGATTTATTATGTATAATCCATCCATGTGACTACACTGTATTCATTTTTCATGATTTTGAATCAGCTTCAAGATTCTAGCAATGCTTAGTGCAATCCTTTATACCTTGTCATTCTTCATTATTAGGATTCAGTGCTGCTATTTATTTACTTAAACCCTCGATTTTCATAAAGTGCTTTAAAACATTGATGCATGGTATTTTTTTACATTTTCAGCCATTGTGTCACTAGAGATCAAGCTGGTGAGGATATATTTTCCATGTTCCTGGCCTGGTTTATGATTATGTACCTAAATTTAAGAAGTGTTCCATATTTAAGTGAACCAGATTTAAAATGCCATTTAACTCAATAAGAAGTGCTCCAGATTTAAGTGTTGCATATTATGCTTTTTGCTTTCTACTCCAATGTAGATCTATTTGGACTTTTCCTTTCTACCTTGCTGGGTACCTCGAAATATAATTGTGCATACCGTTTAACCTTTGATGTAATGTCAATCAATGGTAACCTAACCATCCAAATTGATTAATGAAGTGAATAAAACTGAGCTAAAGTTGTCATGCACTTAGATTGATATTGGAGTTGGGATACGATTTTTATAGCTGAAACATGAGTTGTCACAGTGATAATTCGATTACATGGTGGATGGTTCGTTTTGCTCTGTGTTACAGTACTATTTAGCAGAATTTAGAATAGCTCTGGGTCCAATATTTCCATTGCCAGTGTCGCCAGATCTTGTCCTGCTCATGGCTTCGATCGGCCGTACTCTACTCTTGGTTTCCAAACAGCGAGGAGCGGATCTTGTACCGTTCACGGCTAGCAATGTTCCTGTAGTGGTTCTGATTCTGCACAGGTAGCTTTTTTCAATGTACACTGTTGTTCTGAACTGATTACACACTCATCAAATCATTTGTGAATTTGGACAGCCATATCAACACGATTAACAAGATCTTTGCTAGATCTTATGATGGACAGATAATATGCGGCAAAATTATCTGTAATCAGTAGACATTGCATAGCAGTTTCTGTCATTTTACAAACAAAACTGGTTTTGCTTACTGCCTTTTATAGCAAATCTATACTATAAGGATCCTAAACTAATAAAAACACCATGCACCTGAAAATTTTCCCCTTACCCCTCACAGTGTCCCACCTGTCGGGTGTCGGGTAGGTGGACATTGAAATCAGGGTGCGTGCAGCGTATTCAACACTGGTGGACTCAAACTATTGTAGTATTGTCCAATCTGGACTTTCATCTTCTTTTTAATATAATTGGCAGCTCTTCTGCCATGGCCGGCCAGCTATACGCCTGGTGATGGGCCTACACACTCACGCATATGTGCCTTGCTAACAACATACACCATGGTACTTGGGCAGAATGAGAATACCAGCTATGAGAGGCTAAATGCTATGCGACATAGGACAAGAGGATTACTCATGGGCAGGTACAGGTTCCTTCAGCTCGTGTAGGGACCAAAAGTGAATTTGGTGAATTTGCTATGAATGTGAAAGCTTAGCCTTAGCATAAGAAAGCTTTGCGATTCAGTAGGTGATTTGTCTAGGTGAGGAAAGTGTGGTGTGATTGGCCTCTAAATTCTTGGCATGCTTGATCAAATCTGATCATTATCATAGAACAAACAGGTTCATTTTATTATCTTCCCAGCTAGCTTTTTTCAATAACAATTCTGCATTTAATAAAAATATGTAAATCTTTTTTAGATAAAAATACCTATAAATACTTATAATGTCTTCAATGAACATTTAGGAAATTCTTGATCTTGGTGATATGCCTTCGGTACCTTGAAGCACGAAAATGTTTATGTAAGTGCCTTATTTGGTGTACATTCTATGCTCCTTATTTGACCTTATTTAATTCATGTACTGTGGATTTTGAGTTGAGCTATGTATTGATCAAAAGTTTGTTATACTGGTTTTTCTATGCAAATGCCTTTTGAATTATTTTATTATTAATATAGAAGAGTCGAGTGACTTTGTCTACTATTTTTTTCTCTACCAAAATATAGCTATGGTCTTGGAAAAGTTTGGTAGTAACATCACTTTGCCTTTTATCTGATTTGAGCCATCCTGTTGCCTCAAGAACTTATATAAGTGTGATTGCTATTGAGTTCCAGTAGCTACAAATGCTGCAGGACATTGGAGCAGTGAGCTTTATCTCCAAAGTAGAAACCAGAGCTTGGCCTGGCTTTCACATGTATTGGGATAAAAGGGATGCCGTACGTACCTACCTGTTCCTACAGAGACCCTAACTAACCATTTTTCCTTTAATTTCTTGAGAGATTAACTAAATTCCTTTTCTCGTGTAGATACTTTAGAAGTGTAAATATTTTTCTTTATGACCATCAGACCCTAACATTACCTGACTATGTACCTTCGTGGGGTTTAGTCGAGGGTATTGTGTCATAAGAAAATTACACAAGTGTTTGGGTCTACAGATGCATTCAAGGTGACTCCAGGTGAAATAAGTCTACGTGTGCACACTTGGGTATGCACTGTGTTCTATCGGTCACAGTGGCATAAAGCATGGTGGTTTTTTGTTTTTTTTAGTGAAAGATGTGTTGTAATTGTTCCCGAGGAGCTGAACAATTCTTCCATCTAATTTTCAACAGAAATATGTGAGTTCCAGGTGAAAGATGTGAGTTTTAGCTTTTAGCAACTTACTTGGAGCATATAAATTGCAATCGTGGATGATGATGTGATTCTTTTGGAGCAACTTTATCGAACTTGAAGCAGCACTTATTAATATAGTACTCTTGCCGGTAAGTATTAGCAACTTGCTGCACTGCTATCTAATTTCTTTGTAGTAATATTTTTGAAATTATGTTCTAAATTCTTCCTTCGGTCATGAACTTCCTTCAATCCTGCACAAAGTTGAGTGCCATAATTATAGCAATATAATTTTTTACTGTTCAGCCCATTCTGTTGATTTGCTAACACATCAGATCAAGCCATCTCCAGTTCCAACTCCGATGGATAAACAACACATCAAGTTGACTCCAGTTCCAACTCCAATGTATAAACAGAAGATCAGGGCGATTCCAGCTCCAACTCCAACAGATAAACAACAGATAATAAGCACTCCAGATCCTCCTCTGAGGCATACACAATGTTCAAGGAGAGGAGAGTGCATAATGTCTGATTTTGGATTTAGGATACTTTTTAAAAAACTTGGTGACAAGTTAGGGGGCAAAATGAACCTCTCTCTCTCTCTCTTTTTTAACACGTGCATCTCTGCTAGTATCTTTTTATATACGGTGGAATCTACCATCTAATTTCAAAACCAGACTGTACAAATAATGCATCAAAACAAAGAAAATGAGAGAAAAAGGCTTAGCACTTCATGTAGTGTGCTTGAATCTCAATAACCATTTAATGAGTATGAATTTGAAAGATTGCTAGCCACATGTTCCAGGTGGCTTGTCCAGGTGATTGCACATGGATATTTAAAAGTTGATATCCGTCCATCCACGGTCAATGTGGTATTTAACCTTAAGGTATAAACCAGTGAGTATGGGCCCAGGGCATCCAGGAGGGATGATACGTCGTACCCAGCCCATGACTGAGCGACAAATCCAGCCCACTGAAGCGAAGCACCCCTAGCTTCCCTGTCTTGCATTGATACATAGGCATGACCAGCACGGAGTCACAAACGGAGCGTAAATCAGCACCAGCACGGAGTCAAAAACTCCAGGTCCAGCCCGCTTAAGCTCTGCCCGTCCTCGAGTAGAGCACAACAGGACAGCACGTAGCTGCAGCCGCCAGTACTTTGCCTGGTCCAGTAGTAGGATAAGGATTAGGGTCTAGTTTAGATGCAAAGTTCAAAATTTCAAAAATATAATGTATGCGATATATACATGGAGTATTAAGTTCAGACAAAATAAAAAAACTAATTGCATAATTCACTTATAAATTACGAGACGCATCTAATGAGTCTAATTAGACCATGATTAGATACTAAATTGCTACAGTAAACATATGCTAATAATAAATTAATTAGTCTTAATAAATTCATCTCGTAGTTTACAAACAAGTTCTGTAATTAGTTTTGTGGTTAGTCTATGTTTAATACTTCAAATATGAAAAGATCTTTCAAAAAATTTACACGTGCATCTAAACAAGATCTAGAAGGAGATCCATGCATGGCGCCAACCACGAGGCACGACAACGACCGCCAACCAGATTCATTGGAGGATGAGGAGGTCGTGGTCGTGGTCCTCTGCACGGGACCGGGGAGCCGGCCTTGGAGAGGCGTAGCGTAGCATAGACGACGGGTGGCATACATACGGGTGGCATATCGAACAAATAATGATGTTTAACAAATAAAATATCGAACTTTGCGAACATTTAATTGTTATGAGTAAATATGGTCGAACAATTTAATATACAGAGTGAACAAATAATTTGGCATTATTTTAGTCTAAATGAACCCTCCAACTCTCTTTTATACTACTTTTACATTGTATTTGTAATTTTTTGTATGCACGCTCTTTTTGTTTAACTTCAAATCCCCGCAAACTATACTAAATGAACGAATTTTTGAGAAAATTTGACACCATTAGATTCGTCGCACCTTGAAGTATTTTTAGAAATTTTTTAAGAATTTTTCATTTTTTTGAATTTAAATTTAAATTTTGAATTTAGGCCGGTTTGGTACCCTGACTGGAGGTGTCCGCGAGTGGGCCGCCGTGCGGTGCAGGTGCAGCAGAGAGCCAATGGGTCCGTCTGCGCCGCTGCCGCTGCACCACCCACTTTTTACAGCGGGGCGGAGCTCCGGCCAGATGTTTGCGGCTGTTGGTTGCCCAGGCGCTGTCTGCCAGCCTGAGCCAGCACACTGGAATGGCGAGGAGGCCCAGCTAGCGTATGGCAGCAGGCCCAGCTAGCAGCGACCAAGGCATGCGATACGAATGGCCGCCCGTCGTCTACGCTACGCCTCTCCATGGCCCGGCTCCCCGAACCACGACCACGGCCTCTAGTCCTCCAATGAGACCCTGTTTGGAACGCGATTCAGCGAAATAAGTAAAAAAAATACAGATCCCGCCAAACAGCCTGCGGCGGACGCGCGTTCAACAGCTACGCTCAACGTGATAAGCAAGAAAATAAACTAGGAGCGACTAAAACGCGAGAAGTGAGAGGAGAGCCACCCTCCGCTTATTTGCAACTGGCTTCTGTATAGCACGGTCCCAAACAGACTCTGAGAATCTATTTGGAAGGACTCCGGCTCCTTGTAAAAAGAGTGGAACTAAAGCTGGAGCAAGTGAAGCTGGTTTTTGGGGCTGTTGTCGTACCTGTGGCCATGCATCTCCTCGTCCTGCTGGGCCAGGCACACTACTGCCGGCTGCAGCTGCTGTGGCCTGTGCGTAGACTCGAGGACCGGGCGGCCTGCGGTCTTGGGCCGGGTAAGATGTGTATCTAACACCATCCTCCAGCGCGTCGTGGGCTCGTAAAACCACACTGCTTATACGTTTTGGTTAGAACCTCCACAGCGTGTGTCCAGAGTGGTGCTTGTAAAGGAGAGAGAACATTTAAGCGTTACTTCTCACGCTGTGACCAGCGATGCCAACTCCCAGTGATGCCTAGAAAATTTGGAGCGAGGCAAGTACAAGCTCCGATGACCAATCAATAAAGAAGTATTTTGTTACTCCCTTGCTCATCTCATCCTACGCATGCTGCTGCTGCTAGTGCAAAGGGTAACAATATTTTATTCTTCCTAGGAGCCCAGAGTTTAGATAGCTTCGATGCCTGAAATTTGCACAATGTAGCTCTTCTAGCTTCGGTGCTTATTTGCTCACTGTAGGGCCCATTTTTTTCTGAGCATCACTAGCACATTGGGGAGGGCCTTAATACCACATTGACCACGGAGGTCTGGTTAGCAACTTCTAAATATCCGTGTGCGATAACCTCCGCAAGCCACGTGGAACATGTGGCGAGCAATCTCTCAAACTCAAATAGATGGACTATTGAGATTTCAAGCATACTACACGATGTGCTAAGCCTTTGTTTAGCCTAACTTTGTTTGTTTTTGTTTTGACTCGTCGCTTCACCGCATCAAGACATGGCACAAACATACACCCACATGCACGTGCGCGTAGTCGCGTACATTAATAGTGCATCCACGTCAGCATCTCTGTTTGTCATTTGTGGCTTCACCGCATCAAGACATGGCACAAACATACACCCACATGCACGTGCGCGTACATTAATAGTGCATCCACGTCAGCATCTCTGTTTGTCATTTGGGCGCGTACATTAATAGTGCATACACGTCAGCATCTCTGTTTGTCATTTCTAGATTGACTCGGTCCACTCTTGTTCGAGGAGACCAGAGACAGCCTTGTTATCTGCCTTTCCTGTTATCGGTCCACTCTTGTTCGGGGAGACCAGAGATAGCCTTGTTATCTGCCGTTCCTGTCAAACGAGCTTGAAAGCCACGCAGGGGCGGCTGATGCCGCCACCCGCCCCTAAAGATCGGATTTCGAGGGGCGGGTGGAGGCATCAGTCGCCTCTGAAAATGAGCTCTATTTTCAGGGGCGGCTAATAAGGCCACCCGCCCCTGAAAACCCCTCATAAATATCTGGGCACACCTTCTTCCTCCTCCCGACAGAAAAGTGCTCTCTCGGGGAAGGTGTTGTCCGAAAATATCATAAATCATAAATAGAGGAGGGAATGTTTTAAACTCGAATTCCTTGGAGTTGGGGGCTCTAGGAGGTAAGTAACCTGAACACAAGATTTGGAACAACCAGTAAAATTTTGAGAACCAATACTTACATGGTTAGTTCTGTATAAATAAATCTTTGTTCTAGCAGTGGCAGAGTAATTCATTTATCATATTTAATTGACTACGCCTGATATCCACGGTTATTATACGATGCAGTTTATGGATTGGCAAAACCTGAATGATCAAAGCCCATACCCTTTTCGAATTTAGAATATTAGACCAGCTTCTCGACTCAGAAACAAATTTTCTGATCCAAATAACCTCTTTTTAACTGTATATCATTATGAAAATTCGTGGTTACATATATATATAGGCACTATTCAAAATATCAGGTACTATTCAAATTCGGAATATGAATAGCGCACGAGCACTTCAACTGAGTGGCTCAGGCACCCAAATTTACTTACTATTCGATGCACTATGCAGAGCACTTCTTGTGATTATGCAAATTATGTGGCACTTGATTATGGTGAGTGGATGCAGTATGGGTGTGCGATGCTATTCAAGGATAGCGACCTTCGTGGATGGTGGATGAGTATGTGATTCTTATGCAGGTGATTAGCAAATATTCAAGGCTACTAGCTATTGGGTGATAGCGACCTCTTGTGAGTGCGTGATTATTTGAGCGTGATTATTGAATATGCAGAGTATGGGTAATGCGTGCTTCTCAGGATCTTGGCAGGTTGGCGAAACCAAAATTTCAGCCGGTGGAGTGTCTTATGCTTGTGTAAATCCTACTCGGTACTCACCGCATGCATCGCTAGCTTGCTTCAGAACCAGGCCTACCCGGTCTTCTCCTGAACTAACCCCGGCCACGCGTACACAGGACTCAGGCCCTACAGTCTCCCCAGGCAGTTCCACCCGAAGCGAACACTTCTCTGCGGACACAGGCTCTCTCAGACGCCTCTCCATGGGCTAAACGAGAGCAACTCAACGCAGAGGTTTCTCCTCTAGGGTCCCTAGCGTAGAGACATCACCCCGTGTGCACGAGCTCAAAGGAAAGCAGGGAAATTCACAGGAAAGCTTAATCCATTTCCGCAGAGCAAACTTACATACGGCTTTCCCTTTCGGGAAGCCCCAAGCACTTACACAACCGTGGATTACCTTACAGGCGTAGGGCGGCTACAGCAGCTCCCTTATTTCTATATTACAATGGGAGTGAGATGGCTACTAATTAGGTGGAGTGGTGGTGGATGCGCTCTGAGTTCTTCGTCTGGTTCGTTGTCCGTCATCGTGTCGAATGCGTGCGTCTGGCCTCTCCTTTTATAGACGGGAGGAGCCTTCAGGCTTAAGGAAGCGCTGGACACCCGGCGTCTTCAATTATCTTCCTTTACTGTTGCCTGGATAGCTGGACGATAACGCTGGCTTCAATAATTGTCCTGGATATAGTAGAACTCACGGTTGAAATTACTATTTATTCCTTTTGCCTTGTCCACTTCCTTCACGTGATATTCTCTGGATATATTCGAGACTATATTGGTGTGTATAGTCTTCCACGCCCAAATGATTGATGTCGCAGACATCAAGCAAACACTCTGGCATGTTTATCCCACGGCGAAATTGTTGATAACACCTTATCAACACTGGCAGGTATTTAAATATTAACACATATTTAATTTTCATAATATATAATTCTTAATACTCTTGTTGCTGTCCATGACCACGAATATCCATCATATCATCACCAGATATTGGCATATTCATTTTTGATTCATAATCCTTCTTTATATTTTTTTCATAGTCCTTCTTTATGGCATCAAAATTTTCTTTTATTTCATGCTTCACTTCTTGCCATATTTCTTCTTTTATATCTTTCTTTAATTGAGGAATTATTGAATCTAGCCTTTCTTTGATCTTCTTTTCAACATATTCTTCATTTGATGCTTCTTTTTTTACAGCATCCTTATATGTGGGTATTCTTGAAGGTCCATATTCTCTTATATTTATTCCAGGCAAGTTTGTTTTTAGCTCATTTGCCTTTCTGTATTTTTGAATATATTCTTTTGCTGCAGGCTCTAGGAAATAATTTATTCCTAAAATATTTCTTGCATATGATAGGGCTTGATCAATATCTAGGTATTTTTTCCATGATATTCCTTCATCTTTTTCTCTTTCTATTTGCTGGGCTATAACTTCTTCAAATGTTACATATATTCCTGGTGTCTTTCCCCTGTATATGACATATATGGGTTTCTTTTCTATATTGCTCGATAGATCTTTTGGCTGTATCTTCCCATTGATCATATGAAAATATTCAGCTAAACTATTTAATATTGCAAGCATATAACTTCTATCATCTCTCTTATTATTATATTGGAACCAAAAATTATCTAAAACACATTCTTGTATTTCATCTAAGACAATATGGTCTTTAGGCTTAAATTTATAAGTATTTGGTGGAAAGATTCTCAATATGTTTTCAGTTCCAAAGCTGAAACTTTCACCACCAGTAGGACTCATTCCTCTCTTCATTCCTGCAAAATAGATGATCGTGAAAATATATCAGGCAAGGTATTATCTTTACCTTTTATATGCTCGAAGATTACTTTATAACCATTTCCTGTAATGATATCTTCAAATAAAACCCATCTCCTAGTTGAACTTTTCTTACTATTGACTTTATTATGATATTTACATATAGCTTCACAGTCTGTCCTTACTGTGAACTCATTGAATTCTAAATATAATCTAAAAGTATTTATTGCATTATTACAGCTAATATTTCTCTATCAGTGTTATTTATAGCCTTTAACTTATATTTCCCTGAAGCGTACCTACATATTCTTTCTTCTGTTTTTGGAGAGTACTTGTTCGGCTTTTGTTTTAATATAGCTCCCCATCCTATTTCAGATGCATCTGTCTCTATAATAAAAAAAATAGTCATCTAAAGATAATTCTAAAGGTTTTAGTTCTTTGACCTTTTCTTTTATAACTCTTACTAATCTTATATCATCAGAATTAAAATGCTTCTGCCCATTTTTTCTTAACTTTGCATACAGTGGTCCAGCCAACTTGGCTAAGTTTTCAATATAATTTCTAGCATAATTTACTATTCCTAAAAACTGTTGCAATGTCTTCTTGTCATTCATAACATCAGGAAACTGTAAAATTTTCTTTGCAATATGATCTTGTAAATAAATTTTTCCTTCCTAAATTTCATGACCTAAAAAATTTATCTTTTCTTTGTATATTTCCATTTTCTTTTTAGAAAGTATTAACCCATGCTGCTCTACCTTTCTAAAAAATATTTCTAAATGAGCTATATGTTCTTTATAGGATTTTGAAAAGATTAACAAATCATCAATGTAGACCAGTATAAATTCTTGGTTTTCATTAAAGATATTCTGCATCTTTCTTTGAAAAAAGCAGGGGCATTCTTTAATCCTAAAGGCATAACTAACCACTCAAAATGGCCTTGAGGACACGTAAAAGCTGTCCACTCTATTGATTCTTCTGCCATCTTTACTTGCCAAAACCCAGCTTTTAAATCAAACTTTGAGAAATATTTACTTCCTTGTATTCTATTGATCCATTCTTGCTTAATAGGGATGTTATAACCATCATCTATAGTGTTATCATTCAATCTTTTATAATTAATAACCATTCTTGATTTTCCTCTAACTATTTCTGCATGATTTCTTACTATAAATGCAGCTGACCTATGAGGACTTCTACTTTCTCTTATGGCTCCTAATTTTAAAAGCTCTTCAATATGCATCTTGAATTCTTCTATATCCTTAGGTGTAGCTTCAATAGGACTTGTCTTAATTATATAGTTAGGATTTATTATATTGATTTTATACACAATACCATTCTTATCCCAATATTTCATTGGTATTTCTCCAATTATTTGAATATCTTCTAATCTTTGCACAATTTTATCTATATCTTTTTTTAGATTTTATATCTCTATACCAATTGGGTGCAAAGGATTGTAAACTAATACATTCTATACATGAGTTTGCCATATGAAACTCTTCTATATTTTCACCTAACTCCTCGTCTGTATGATCATCAAGGTCATTATCATCAGCTCCTTGGAGTTCTAAATTGGACTTTCCGGTATTGGAACTTATAGTTTTACGTACTTCTGTTATGTATGGGATATTATCTTGATAAGGAATAAATATAATTCCTTGCTCATGTATGATCGTTGTTTGCAAAGAGAATTGTAAAAACCTTAGTCCTAAAATCATATCATCATGTATCATAGATAGTCTCTTATTGTAATCTCATCCATAATATATTTAGTATTATTTATTTGTACCTCAATATTGTAGGCTAACTGATTATGAAGCTTCTTCATTCCAGACATATCAGTGGATATATCTGTCTTTTCTTGATCTATTGTATGAACTATTTCTGGGCATCTCACAAAATATTTATCATGCATAATATTTTTGGTACAGCCAGTATCAACTAATGCTAATATTTTGTAAGTGATAGTAGGTGTTAATTTTATCTTCACAGGTATTCTTATTCCTACAATTTCTTTAAATGGCAATTTGACTATATATTTGCTACCAAAGTTTATTATAGCATCCTTTAACTGTATGGTACTATTATCTTTGTTGTTTGATTGTATTGCACTATTATCCTTGTTGCTTATTATCGTCTGATCCTTTAACTCAATATTCTTACCAGCCTTTTCTTCAGCCTTTTGTACCTCACTGAGATCTAACTTACTTTTTAGTTCTTCTAGTTCCACTTCTAAACTATTTATTCTATTTTCTAAATTTCTAACTCTTCTGGTTAATAATTTATCTTCTTCTTCTAATTCTACTTCCTGTCTCCATCTTTGATTTCCAGCTTTTAAGCATGAAGCACATGCTTGCTTTAAGCATATACTACAAGTAAACCTATTTTCTTGACTAGGATAATAAATGCAGAAAGCACATTTAATATTATAGTCACCTCTTCCTTGAATCCAATCATGATCGCAATTTCTTTGATCCATTAATTCAGTTTTAACCTCCTCTAAGGTATTAATTCTTTCACTATTTATTTCTAATGTATCCATAGTATTATCCAGATTATATAAACTTTCATCATCTAGAGAATCTATAAAGTCTCTGTATTGTTGGGCATTATGTTCTTCGTCTTCATAACTTTCTAAAAGCTTATTCATAGACTCTGGTTGTTTGTCCTCTTTTAACACATTATCTATCATAATATTACCTTTATGAGTGTCTGGATCCCTTTTAGCTTTATATCTCTGCGTATCTTTTAGGTTTGATTCATCTTCCACTTCTTTATCACAACTGACGCTTTATATTTCTTATCATTTAGCTCTCTTTCTTTAGATATCTTTTTTAAATAAGCTATCTTTCTAATGAAATAAATTTCTTTTTCTCTAATAGCAGACCACTCACATAACATAGAAGTATTATATTCATCAGGAATTTTACTTAGTTTAAATTCGTACTGCTTAATTTCATTTTCTAAAGCTTCCATTTTAAACTCAACTGAGATATTCTACTGATTCTTGTACTCTAAAATATATCACAAATTCCCTAAAATTCAAATATTAATAACCACGGCTCGGATACCAGTACGGGGGAAACAAACGGGAACCGCGCAGGAAAACGAATTTTTCGAAATTCAAATTCAAAATCACGAGCTACTATTCACGACACTATTCAAATTCAGCAGTTACTATTCAAATTCGTGGCACTATTCAAAATATCAGGTACTATTCAAATTCGGAATATGAATAGCGCACGAGCACTTCAACTGAGTGGCTCTGGCACCCAAATTCACTTACTATTCGATCCACTATGCAGAGCACTTCTTGTGATTATGCAAATTATGTGGCACTTGATTATGATGAGTGGATGCAGTATGGGTGTGCGATGCTATTCAACGATAGCGACCTTCGTGGATGGTGGATGAGTGCGTGATTCTTATGCAGGTGATTAGCAAATATTCAAGGCTACTAGCTATTGGGTGATAGCGACCTCTTGTGAGTGCGTGATTATTGAATATGCAGAGTATGGGTAATGCGTGCTTCTCAGGATCTTGGCAGGTTGGCGAAACCAAAATTTCAGCCGGTGGAGTGTCTTATGCTTGTGTAAATCCTACTCGGTACTCACCGCATGCATCGCTAGCTTGCTTCAGAACCAGGCCTACCCGGTCTTCTCCCGAACTAACCCCGGCCACGCGTACACAGGACTCAGGCCCTACCGTCTCCCCAGGCAGTTCCACCCGAAGGGAACACTTCTCTGCGGACACAGGCTCTCTCAGACGCCTCTCCATGGGCTAAACGAGAGCAACTCAACGCAGAGGTTTCTCCTCTAGGGTCCCTAGTGTAGAGACATCACCCCGTGTGCACGAGCTCAAAGGAAAGCAGGGAAATTCACAGGAAAGCTTAATCCATTTCCACAGAGCAAACTTACATACGGCTTTCCCTTTCGGGAAGCCCCAAGCACTTACACAACCGTGGATTACCTTACAGGCGAAGGGCGGCTACAGCAGCTCCCTTATTTCTATATTACAATGGGAGTGAGATGGCTATTAATTAGGTGGAGTGGTGGTGGATGCGCTCTGAGTTCTTCGTCTGGTTCGTTGTCCGTCGTCGTGTCGAATGTGTGCGTCTGGCCTCTCCTTTTATAGACGGGAGGAGCCTTCAGGCTTAAGGAAGTGCTGGACACCCAGCGTCTTTAATTATCTTTCTTTACTGTTGCCTGGACAGCTGGACGATAACGCTGGCTTCAATAATTATCCTGGATACAGTAGAACTCACTGTTGAAATTACTGTTTATTCCTTTTGCCTTGTCCACTTCACGTGATATTCTCTGGATATATTCGAGAATATATTCGGTGTATAGTCTTCCACGCCCGAATGATTGATGTCGCAGACATCAAGCAAACGCTCTGGCATGTTTATCCCACGGCGGAATTGTTGATAACACCTTATCAACTTTCTAGAAACATTAATATTAATCTTGCTGATATTCTTCTTGTAATATTTCTTCCACTTCAGTATCAACATCTTCTGGCTGCCATATTTCATACCATGCCAACAATTCTCGTTATTCTTTTCTTAGTTCACATTCTGTACCATAATTAGGCTTTATCAGTCTTCCCACTTCTCTTTGTATAATACTATTTTTGCCATAATATTCTCGTAGGAATATTTTTATTATCTTATTTTGATACATCATATAATATTCAGTATCAAATTTTGTATTTCCTTCTATTTCTCTTGCTTCAGTAAATATCCTCCACTTGTCATGATTTGCATTATTGGCGAATAACTCTTCATAATTCTGCCATATATCAGAAGACCAAGTAGTAGGAAATTTATATGATCCTTTTGTAATATAAATATCATGGCTTGATGGTCTTATAGGTTGTGTAAATTTTGGTGGATTAGAGTAGAATCTAATTCTATATCTTCCTTGGACACAAGCTAATTTTTTAGCTGCTTCTTTAATAGCCATTCCAAGGTCTGATTGACATATTTCTCCAAGAGTTCCATATATATCATGAGCTAACCCATGGTCTATAATAGTTTGTAAAGAGATATCATTACCAGTATTTCTTTGTATACTTCTGAAGTATTTTAAATTTATATCAGCCTTGAATATTATAAATTTATGACGAGGCTTGACAATTAATTTATCATCAATATGGAGTAAAGGAAAGATATTTGCTTTGGCAATTATTCCTATTTGCCTTTCTTTTCCTTGATATAATTTTATAAAATAATTTTGTATATCAAGAAAGGTTTTGTATTATCTTTCAGCATATTTGCTCCATATTAGATCTATAATATCCTGCGTGAAACATGACAGGACTTGCTCAGTCTTAAAACTTATTCTAAGAACTAAAAACTCTTGTGGAGTATTGCCTAAATATTTATTCTCCTTCTTTAAACTAACATCTTCTACTAATTCTAACTTATTTTCCACTTTCTCGTTATTTTTCTGTTCTAGACATGCCATACAGGCTTGTCTTAAACAAAGACTACATGTTGCTCTTTCTCCTGGGTCTTGATAATATATGCAATATACACATTTTATGCTAGACTTACCTTCTTTATAATCACATTCATGATTGCAAATTACTTGATCCATAATTTCTATTTTTAGACCAGCTAATTCATCAATTAAATCTAATTCTTCCTCACTTGATTCATTTTCTTCATCATATTCTACTTCGTTTGTTTCTATTATAGAATATATTGACTCATCGTCCATTATATCATCATCACAAACTAAGATATTCTCATTCACACTATCTATTATTAACACCTTTTCTTATTCTTCTTGCTTACTAGAATACATTTTCTTATCTTTATTAGGGCAAGTTTTACTTAAATGATCTGGTGAGTTGCATATAAAACACCTACATGTGCTATCATAATTCTTTCTAGGATTATATCTTCGTACATTTCTTTTATGAAGGAAAGGAGCTCTATTATCTGATCTCCTCAGAAAATATCTCTTCTTTGTTTTT
Source organism: Panicum virgatum (assembly GCF_016808335.1). Classification (NCBI taxonomy): domain Eukaryota; kingdom Viridiplantae; phylum Streptophyta; class Magnoliopsida; order Poales; family Poaceae; genus Panicum; species Panicum virgatum. The sequence goes on from NC_053146.1 coordinate 2,960,188, forward strand.
ACATTTCCCTTCTTGTAATTCCTTGGATATCTTTTATTTCTAGATCTCTCTTCTCCATATGTCAATAGTATTTGAACTATCTTGTTGCAAAAATTATAATCTGATTGTTTCATTGACCTTTGGGCTTGTATATTTGTGCATATCTTTCTAAGCTGCTTAAAAACAAATGTTATAGCTTGAGAAATATTATATTCTTTGTATTCCTTTTTATATTCTTCAAATATCATGGACCCTAAAGGGTCTGGCAACTTATTAAAGTATCTTTCTACGATTCCTTTATTATATCCTTGCTTAGCAGTTGTAGCATTATACAAATAATGCTAAGAGAACTCTTTTATTCCTTTCCAGTTTGCAAGGTAGCTTTTCTATTTCTTTTAATCTTTCATTTTGCAAGGTAGTATATCCTAATTCAGGATCTTCTCCTATAACAATGCTTCAAATAATATTTGCAAAATTATATGGATTACTACCGGCTCTTTTTAACTCTTCATAGTAATTAGGAAAGGCTTCTACCCATTGTTCCCATAAAACCTTAGCTGATTCTCCTAAAAATGTTTCTAAATATGTAAGCATATCTTCTACTCTATTTCCAATATTAGGCTAATTTTGTATGTATTTTTGCACTATCAATCCTTTCCATATACTGATTATATTCTGCCAATCTATAGGGTCATGTGCTGCTAAGTTTAATATAGCACCATCACTTCTATAATTTTGAAATTGAACTGTCTTTTCAAATTGTCTTCCTTTTGAACCCATATATTTATTTTGTCCAGGTATATAGCTATATGAAGGTTCTTCCTTTTCTGGTGGCCAAGTTCCTGACATTCTAGAAGGTCTTTCTTTTTCTTCTTCAGTTTTTATTTCTGGACCTCGTCTTCTTTTAGATGAACTTCAGTTTTTATTTCTAGACCTCGTCTTCTTTTAGATGAACTAGAGTCAAGATCCATTGCTTCTATAGCATTATCTTTGTCTTGTAAAGACATATGTATTTCTAAATCATTGCTATATGACTCATTTATATCTTCATCCTTTTCCTCATAACTTTCTAATAAATACTTATTATTAATTTCCCACTGTTCCTCTTCACTAATAATATCTTCTTCTGTATTCTCTATCTTTACTTCATTTTCCTTTTGCAACTTTAATTCTTTATTATCTAAATTATCTTGTAGTTTCAACTCATTTTTATTTTGTTTTACTGGTGTATAAACCTTTCTACTATTTAACTCTCTTTCCTTTTTAATTTTGTTAAGCCTATAAATTTCTCGTCTAAAGTAAATTTCCTTTTCTCTTATAGCAGACCATTCACAAGCATTGAAGTATTATATTCATCAGGAATCTTACTTAGCTTTTGCTCATAATGTTTTATTTCATTATCAATGTCTAATTTTTCCATAAATTCACATACACTATGTCTTCTATTTTCTTCTACATTTGATTCAGAACTAGATGCTTCTAAATCATCCAGACTTTTTTCTTTATAATCTACAAACCTAATACAAGTTTGCCCCTTTCTATTTTCATAGCTTATGTAATCTTCAGGCTATTTTAAAATATTTGGTTCTATTAAAGCAGCAATATTCCATTCTTCTCCTGCTCTTTCTTCCGAGCTGACTTTAAGAGGACTCCTAAAATTTATTCCTTTAGATTGCATACTTTCTATTACATTATTCACATTTACTTTATATCGAGTTCCACTTCTATTGGTTAATCTTCCAATGAATTCTATGCTTACTAATAAATTGGTACCTTTAAAGTCTTCATAACTTTTGGTCTGGAAAGCAAATACCATTTTGTCTATAAATTCTTTTATTGTCATTATTAAATCTGGAGCTATATATGTTATTAGTATATTTTCATTCATGTCCGCTTCTAAGAAACCTAATGATGCTTTGTGTACTGATTCCCATCTTTTATCTAATAGAGTGATTAAAACTTTTGTTCCTAATTTCTTCCTTGTCATTCCTTTAATTCCTGTAATATACATTCCTTGATGTATGTATTTATATCTAGTATATTTCAGTCTTTTCTCAATTTGCTTACTAACAATTCTTAGCTGAACAGGTTCTGTTAAAACACTTAATTCAACTTCTCTAGATATTCTGTATAGTCCACTTTTATACTCAAACCAACCCATTTGATATAATTGTTGCGGTCTTATTTTTCTTAAAGTGTCCTTCTGGTATCTTTTAAGGTCACTTTCTACATCTATCATATCTTCTAAAGTTTCAACTTCATCACATCCTCCTTTAAATTTATCCATTAGGCTTAAAGGCCTAGTATCTTTTTGCACTACCAGGAGACACTGGTCTCTTCTAGTGAGGCTGTCAGATACTTCCATTTATCCGAATTTAATGATCTAGTAACCTCTAGTATTCCGGATAATGACAACACAATTTCTTTACTATGCTCAGCAATATTAGTACTTTCTAGTTTATTGAATAAATAAGATATATCCCTTTTAATATAATCACTATTTTGACTAATCTTTCCCAGAAATATTTTACTTTCTTCCAAAGCTTGCAAAGCTAATTCTAATTTATTATTTGCTACTAAATATTGCTCTTCTAGATGCTTATGTTCTTTCTGTAATCTTTCAAATTTTAATTCTAAATCGTCTTGTCTTTTACCCCAAGTTATATAAAAGTTATGAATTAAATCTACTATTAAATTTATCTGACCGTGAGAGGTATGCCAAGTATGTTCTTCAGAACTATTTATTCTGCACCTAATATTTATATTTTCTTTAGTACTAACAGTCTTTCCGGTATTGACTTCTAAATTTAAATAATGTAGCTTTTCAATTTTGACAGAGTATTGCAATTCCCTAAAATTCAAATATTAATAACCACGGCTCGGATACCAGTACGGGGGAAACAAACGGGAACCGCGCAGGAAAACGAATTTTTCGAAATTCAAATTCAAAATCACGGGTTACTATTCACGACACTATTCAAATTCAGCAGTTACTATTCAAATTCGTGGCACTATTCAAAATATCAGGTACTATTCAAATTCGGAATATGAATAGCGCTCGAGCACTTCAACTGAGTGGCTCTGGCACCCAAATTCACTTACTATTCGATCCACTATGCAGAGCACTTCTTGTGATTATGCAAATTATGTGGCACTTGATTATGATGAGTGGATGCAGTATGGGTGTGCGATGCTATTCAACGATAGCGACCTTCGGGGATGGTGGATGAGTGCGTGATTCTTATGCAGGTGATTAGCAAATATTCAAGGCTACTAGCTATTGGGTGATAGCGACCTCTTGTGAGTGCGTGATTATTGAATATGCAGAGTATGGGTAATGCGTGCTTCTCAGGATCTTGGCAGGTTGGCGAAACCAAAATTTCAGCCGGTGGAGTGTCTTATGCTTGTGTAAATCCTACTCGGTACTCACCGCATGCATCGCTAGCTTGCTTCAGAACCAGGCCTACCCGGTCTTCTCCCGAACTAACCCCGGCCACGCGTACACAGGACTCAGGCCCTACCGTCTCCCCAGGCAGTTCCACCCGAAGGGAACACTTCTCTGCGGACACAGGCTCTCTCAGACGCCTCTCCATGGGCTAAACGAGAGCAACTCAACGCAGAGGTTTCTCCTCTAGGGTCCCTAGCGTAGAGACATCACCCCGTGTGCACGAGCTCAAAGGAAAGCAGGGAAATTCACAGGAAAGCTTAATCCATTTCCGCAGAGCAAACTTACATACGGCTTTCTCTTTCGGGAAGCCCCAAGCACTTACACAACCGTGGATTACCTTACAGGCGAAGGGCGGCTACAGCAGCTCCCTTATTTCTATATTACAATGGGAGTGAGATGGCTATTAATTAGGTGGAGTGGTGGTGGATGCGCTCTGAGTTCTTCGTCTGGTTCGTTGTCCGTCGTCGTGTCGAATGCGTGCGTCTGGCCTCTCCTTTTATAGACGGGAGGAGCCTTCAGGCTTAAGGAAGCGCTGGACACCCGGCGTCTTTAATTATCTTCCTTTACTGTTGCCTGGACAGCTGGACGATAACGCTGGCTTCAATAATTGTCCTGGATACAGTAGAACTCACTGTTGAAATTACTGTTTATTCCTTTTGCCTTGTCCACTTCCTTCACGTGATATTCTCTGGATATATTCGAGAATATATTCGGTGTATAGTCTTCCACGCCCGAATGATTGATGTCGCAGACATCAAGCAAATGCTCTGGCATGTTTATCCCACGGCGGAATTGTTGATAACACCTTATCAACACTGGCAGGTATTTAAATATTAACACATATTTAATTTTCATAATATATAATTCTTAATACTCTTGTTGCTGTCCATGACCACGAATATCCATCATATCATCATCAGATATTGGCATATTCATTTTTGATTCATAATCCTTCTTTATATTCTCTTCATAGTCCTTCTTTATGGCATCAAAATTTTCTTTTATTTCATGCTTCACTTCTTGCCATATTTCTTCTTTTATATCTTTCTTTAATTGAGGAATTATTGAATCTAGCCTTTCTTTGATCTTCTTTTCAACATATTCTTCATTTGATGCTTCTTTTTTTTACAGCATCCTTATATGTGGGTATTCTTGAAGGTCCATATTCTCTTATATTTATTCCAGGCAAGTTTGTCTTTAGCTCATTTGCCTTTCTGTATTTTTGAATATATTCTTTTGCTGCAGGCTCTAGGAAATAATTTATTCCTAAAATATTTCTTGCATATGATAGGGCTTGATCAATATCTAGGTATTTTTTCCATGATATTCCTTCATCTTTTTCTCTTTCTATTTGCTGGGCTATAACTTCTTCAAATGTTACATATATTCCTGGTGTCTTTCCCCTGTATATGACATATATGGGTTTCTTTTCTATATTGCTCGATAGATCTTTTGGCTTTATCTTCCCATTGATCATATGAAAATATTCAGCTAAACTATTTAATATTGCAAGCATATAACCTCTATCATCTCTCTTATTATTATATTGGAACCAAAAATTATCTAAAACACATTCTTGTATTTCATCTAAGACAATATGGTCTTTAGGCTTAAATTTATAAGTATTTGGTGGAAAGATTCTCAATCTGTTTTCAGTTCCAAAGCCGAAACTTTCACCACCAGTAGGACTCATTCCTCTCTTCATTCCTGCAAAATAGATGATCGTGAAAATATATCAGGCAAGATATTATCTTTACCTTTTATATGCTCGAAGATTACTTTATAACCATTTCCTGTAATGATATCTTCAAATAAAACCCATCTCCTAGTTGAACTTTTCTTACTATTGACTTTATTATGATATTTACATATAGCTTCACAGTCTGTCCTTACTGTGAACTCTTTGAATCCTAAATATAATCTGAAAGCATTTATTGCATTTATTACAGCTAATATTTCTCTATCAGTGTTATTTATAGCCTTTAACTTATATTTCCCTGAAGCGTACCTACATATTCTTTCTTCTGTTTTTGGAGAGTACTTGTTCGGCTTTTGTTTTAATATAGCTCCCCATCCCATTTCAGATGCATCTGTCTCTATAATAAAATAATAGTCATCTAAAGGTAATTCTAAAGGTTTTAGTTCTTTGACCTTTTCTTTTATAACTCTTACTAATCTTATATCTTCAGAATTAAAATGCTTCTGCCCATTTTTTCTTAACTTTGCATACAATGGTCCAGCCAACTTGGCTAAGTTTTCAATATAATTTCTAGCATAATTTACTATTCCTAAAAACTGTTGCAATGTCTTCTTGTCATTCATAACATCAGGAAACTGTAAAATTTTCTTTGCAATATGATCTTGTAAATAAATTTTTCCTTCCCCAATTTCATGACCTAAAAAATTTATTTTTCTTTGCATATTTCCATTTTCTTTTTAGAAAGTATTAATCCATGCTGCTCTACCTTTCTAAAAAATATTTCTAAATGAGCTATATGTTCTTTATAGGATTTTGAAAAGATTAACAAATCATCAATGTAGACCAGTATAAATTCTTGGTTTTCATTAAAGATATTCTGCATCTTTCTTTGAAAAAAAGCAGGGGCATTCTTTAATCCTAAAGGCATAACTAACCACTCAAAATGGCCTTGAGGACACGTAAAAGTTGTCCACTCTATTGATTCTTCTGCCATCTTTACTTGCCAAAACCCAGCTTTTAAATCAAACTTTGAGAAATATTTACTTCCTTGTATTCTATTGATCCATTCTTGCTTAATAGGGATGTTATAACCATCATCTATAGTGTTATCATTCAATCTTTTATAATTAATAACCATTCTTGATTTTCCTCTAACTATTTCTGCATGATTTCTTACTATAAATGCAGCTGACCTATGAGGACTTCTACTTTCTCTTATGGCTCCTAATTTTAAAAGCTCTTCAATATGCATCTTGAATTCTTCTATATCCTTAGGTGTAGCTTCAATAGGACTTGTCTTAATTATATAGTTATGATTTATTATATTGATTTTATACACAATACCATTCTTATCCCAATATTTCATTTGTATTTCTCCAATTATTTGAATATCTTCTAATCTTTGCACAATTTTATCTATATCTTTTTTAGATTTTATATCTCTATACCAATTGGGTGCAAAGGATTGTAAACTAATACATTCTATACATGAGTTTGCCATATGAAACTCTTCTATATTTTCACCTAACTCCTCGTCTGTATGATCATCAAGGTCATTATCATCAGCTCCTTGGAGTTCTAAATTGAACTTTCCGGTATTGGAACTTATAGTTTTACGTACTTCTGTTATGTATGGGATATTATCTTGATAAGGAATAAATGTAATTCCTTGCTCATGTATGATCGTTGTTTGCAACGAGAATTGTAAAAACCTTAGTCCTAAAATCATATCATCATGTATCATAGATAGTCTCTTATTGTAATCTCATCCATAATATATTTAGTATTATTTATTTGTACCTCAATATTGTAGGCTAATTGATTATGAAGCTTCTTTATTCCAGACATATCAGTGGATATATCTGTCTTTTCTTGATCTATTGTATGAACTATTTCTGGGCATCTCACAAAATATTTATCATGCATAATATTTTTGGTACAGCCAGTATCAACTAATGCTAATATTTTGTAAGTGATAGTGAGTGTTAATTTTACCTTCACAGGTATTCTTATTCCTACAATTTCTTTAAATGGCAATTTGACTATATATTTGCTACCAAAGTTTATTGTAGCATCCTTTAACTGTATGGTACTATTATCTTTGTTGTTTGATTGTATTGCACTATTATCCTTGTTGCTTATTATCGTCTGATCCTTTAACTCAATATTCTTACCAGCCTTTTCTTCAGCCTTTTGTACCTCACTGAGATCTAACTTACTTTTTAGTTCTTCTAGTTCCACTTCTAAACTATTTATTCTATTTTCTAAATTTCTAACTCTTCTGGTTAATAATTTATCTTCTTCTTCTAATTCTACTTCCTGTCTCCATCTTTGATTTCCAGCTTTTAAGCATGAAGCACATGCTTGCTTTAAGCATATACTACAAGTAAACCTATTTTCTTGACTAGGATAATAAATGCAGAAAGCACATTTAATATTATAGTCACCTCTTCCTTGAATCCAATCATGATCGCAATTTCTTTGATCCATTAATTCAGTTTTAACCTCCTCTAAGGTATTAATTCTTTCACTATTTATTTCTAATGCATCCATAGTATTATCCAGATTATATAAACTTTCATCATCTAGAGAATCTATAAAATCTCTGTATTGTTGGGCATTATGTTCTTCGTCTTCATAACTTTCTAAAAGCTTATTCATAGACTCTGGTTGTTTGTCCTCTTTTAACACATTATTTATCATAATATTACCTTTATGAGTGTCTGGATCCCTTTTAGCTTTATATCTCTGCGTATCTTTTAGGTTTGACTCATCTTCCCACTTCTTTATCACAACTGACGCTTTATATTTCTTATCATTTAGCTCTCTTTCTTTAGATATCTTTTTTAAATAAGCTATCTTTCTAATGAAATAAATTTCTTTTTCTCTAATAGCAGACCACTCACATAACATAGAAGTATTATATTCATCAGGAATTTTACTTAGTTTAAATTCGTACTGCTTAATTTCATTTGTCTGGAGAGTGGCAAATTATACTTCCTCCGTGCCAAATTATCATTCCAAAAATCTTGGAGAGTCAAACCATTTCAAAGTTTGACTAAAATTATAGAGAGAAACACAAAAATTTATGACATCAAATAGGTATACTATAAAAATATATCTAACAAAGAATCTAATGATACTTAATTAGTATCGTAAATATTATTATCTTGTTGTATAAATTTGGTCAAACTTGAAAATTTTTGACTCTCCAAGATTTTTGAAATGACTTATAATTTGAAACGGATGGAGTACTCATTAAATGGATTATTGAGATTCAAGCACACTATATGATGTGCTAAGCTTTTTTTCTCTCCTTTTATTTGTTTCGATGCATCGCGTTAGCACCTCAAGATACCATAGAGATGTACTTAGAACCTGTTTGGTTACCCCGACTTATTTTAAGTCACCACACTTTAAGTCCGTTTAAGTTAGTTGAGATCCAAACATACCTGATTTATAGGAACTAAAATGGATTTAAATGACTTAAATCCATAAGTCACTCAAATCTCAAGGGTAGTTTAAAAGTACTTATTTGCGGCACAACTATACATCGTGCCTGTTGCAATAACGTATCCATCCCCTGAAGCGGTAGGAAATTCATTAGTTGGCTGTTCATTATATTATTTAGCCCATTAGCACTTGGCTGGTGTGCCCCGTTAACAGAACTAATTTATAGGGACTAAAATGAATTGGAGTGACTTAAATCCATAAATCACTCAAGTCTCAAGGGTAGCTTAAAAGAATTTATTTGCATCACGACTATACATCGCGCACGTTGCAATCACGTATTCATCGTCTGAAGCGGTAGGAAATTCTTTGGTTGACTGTTCATTATATTATTTAGCCCATCAGCACTTGGCTGGTGCGGCCCATTGGAACTAGGCATACGAGCAGCGAGCTCAAGGCTGCTGTGCGATGCTAGTCCATTGCATGCTATTCGTGTGTGCTATCTTTTTTCTTTTTCTTTTCAATTTACTTTTGTTTTGTTTCTTTTTTTTCTTTTCCTTTTTCTTAGATGTGCTTGTTCTTCATGTTCAAGTTTTTATTTATTTATGTATGCATGTTTGAAACTTATTCTTCCTCTATATACGTGTACACTTTATATCTATGTGTGCATGCTTAGCGGTGGTGCAGCGCTAACATGTGCACCTTTCTTTTCCTTTTTTCCCATCCTTCCTTCTTCTACTTTCATTCTTCTTTCTTGATTTCAGTTTGTTTAACAATAATATCTTTTCTGCTTGAAAACTATATCGTTCTTTTCATTTTATTTCTAATTATTTATTTATAATTCTTCTACTTTAAATTTATAGTATTTATATTATTTATTATTATTATTATTATTATTATTATTATTATTTCAATGTTTTAAGTGAGTGAGTGATATCAATACATTAATATTTGGTATTTCTTTCTACTAATATTTTTTATTTTTATTTTATTTAGTTTTCTATTACTATCGATTTGTTCATATTTAAAAGTAGCTCATGCTTAATGCATACCAATTTATTTACATTCTAAACTCATTAGTTGGTGTGTAAAATAAATTAGTTATATACTAATTTGTTCAGCTTATGTTAATGTTCCATTTGCAACATAATTTATTTGTCCACTGGATACGTCATTCTTCATGTAAAATTATATATATGCAAATAACTAATTTGTTCATAATGCCAAATTATTTGTTTACTCTGTATATTAAATTGTTCAACCATATTTACTCATAACAATTAAATGTTTGCAAAGTTCGATATTTTATTTGTTAAACATCATTATTTGTTCGATATGCCACCCGTATGTATGCCACTATGTATGCCACCCGTCGTCTATGCTACGCTACGCCTCTCCATGGCCGGCTCCCCGGTCCCCAGCAGAGGACCACGACCACGACCTCCTCATCCTCCAATGAATCTGGTTGGCGGTCGTTGTCGTGCCTCGTGGTTGGCGCCATGCATAGATCTCCTTCTAGACCTTGTTTAGATGCACGTGTAAATTTTTTGAAAGAGGATCTTTTCACATTTGAAATATTAAACATAGACTAACCACAAAACTAATTACAGAACTCGTTTGTAAACTACGAGATGAATTTATTAAGACTAATTAATTCATTATTAGCATATGTTTACTGTAGCAATTTAGTATCTAATCATGATCTAATTAGACTCATTAGATGCGTCTCATAATTTATAAGTGAATTATGCAATTAGTTTTTTTATTTCGTCTAAACTTAATACTCCATGTATATATGGCATACATTCGATATGATATTTTTGAAATTTTGAACTTTGCATCTAAACTAGACCCTAATCCTTATCCTACTACTGGACCAGGCAAAGTACTGGCGGCTGCAGCTACGTGCTGTCCGGTTGTGCTCTACTCGAAGACGGGCAGAGCTTAAGCGGGCTGGACCTGGAGTTTTTGACTCCGTGCTGGTGCTGATTTACGCTCCGTTTGTGACTCCGTGCTGGTCATGCCTATGGCGTCTTTTTTATTTTTATATTTTTCGAAAATATTTTTTACAGAAATATATTTTCAATATCACAATTTACAGTTTTGTACCCCTACCGTCCGGCAGGGGGGCGGCAGGGGGCCTGCCGCCCATCAGCAGGGCGGCAGGGACTTATATGTAAATTTAAAAAAAATTATTTGCACGGACACCCTTGGCGGGAGCCTGCCGCCCCCTGCCGGGCGGCAGGCCCCCTGATAAGTTCTTGAGGCAACAGGATGGCTCAAATCAGATAAAAGGCAAAGTGATGTTACTACCAAACTTTTCCAAGACCATAGCTATATTTTGGTACAGAAAAAAATAGTAGACAAAGTCACTCGACTCTTCTATATTAATAATAAAATAATTCAAAAGGCATTTGCATAGAAAAACCAGTATAACAAACTTTTGATCAATACATAGCTCAACTCAAAATCCACAGTACATGAATTAAATAAGGTCAAATAAGGAGCATAGAATGTACACCAAATAAGGCACTTACATAAACATTTTCGTGCTTCAAGGTACCGAAGGCATATCACCAAGATCAAGAATTTCCTAAATGTTCATTGAAGACATTATAAGTATTTATAGGTATTTTTATCTAAAAAAGATTTACATATTTTTATTAAATGCAGAATTGTTATTGAAAAAAGCTAGCTGGGAAGATAATAAAATGAACCTGTTTGTTCTATGATAATGATCAGATTTGATCAAGCATGCCAAGAATTTAGAGGCCAATCACACCACACTTTCCTCACCTAGACAAATCACCTACTGAATCGCAAAGCTTTCTTATGCTAAGGCTAAGCTTTCACATTCATAGCAAATTCACCAAATTCACTTTTGGTCCCTACACGAGCTGAAGGAACCTGTACCTGCCCATGAGTAATCCTCTTGTCCTATGTCGCATAGCATTTAGCCTCTCATAGCTGGTATTCTCATTCTGCCCAAGTACCATGGTGTATGTTGTTAGCAAGGCACATATGCGTGAGTGTGTAGGCCCATCACCAGGCGTATAGCTGGCCGGCCATGGCAGAAGAGCTGCCAATTATATTAAAAAGAAGATGAAAGTCCAGATTGGACAATACTACAATAGTTTGAGTCCACCAGTGTTGAATACGCTGCACGCACCCTGATTTCAATGTCCACCTACCCGACACCCGACAGGTGGGACACTGTGAGGGGTAAGGGGAAAATTTTCAGGTGCATGGTGTTTTTATTAGTTTAGGATCCTTATAGTATAGATTTGCTATAAAAGGCAGTAAGCAAAACCAGTTTTGTTTGTAAAATGACAGAAACTGCTATGCAATGTCTACTGATTACAGATAATTTTGCCGCATATTATCTGTCCATCATAAGATCTAGCAAAGATCTTGTTAATCGTGTTGATATGGCTGTCCAAATTCACAAATGATTTGATGAGTGTGTAATCAGTTCAGAACAACAGTGTACATTGAAAAAAGCTACCTGTGCAGAATCAGAACCACTACAGGAACATTGCTAGCCGTGAACGGTACAAGATCCGCTCCTCGCTGTTTGGAAACCAAGAGTAGAGTACGGCCGATCGAAGCCATGAGCAGGACAAGATCTGGCGACACTGGCAATGGAAATATTGGACCCAGAGCTATTCTAAATTCTGCTAAATAGTACTGTAACACAGAGCAAAACGAACCATCCACCATGTAATCGAATTATCACTGTGACAACTCATGTTTCAGCTATAAAAATCGTATCCCAACTCCAATATCAATCTAAGTGCATGACAACTTTAGCTCAGTTTTATTCACTTCATTAATCAATTTGGATGGTTAGGTTACCATTGATTGACATTACATCAAAGGTTAAACGGTATGCACAATTCTATTTCGAGGTACCCAGCAAGGTAGAAAGGAAAAGTCCAAATAGATCTACATTGGAGTAGAAAGCAAAAAGCATAATATGCAACACTTAAATCTGGAGCACTTCTTATTGAGTTAAATGGCATTTTAAATCTGGTTCACTTAAATATGGAACACTTCTTAAATTTAGGTACATAATCATAAACCAGGCCAGGAACATGGAAAATATATCCTCACCAGCTTGATCTCTAGTGACACAATGGCTGAAAATGTAAAAAAATACCATGCATCAATGTTTTAAAGCACTTTATGAAAATCGAGGGTTTAAGTAAATAAATAGCAGCACTGAATCCTAATAATGAAGAATGACAAGGTATAAAGGATTGCACTAAGCATTGCTAGAATCTTGAAGCTGATTCAAAATCATGAAAAATGAATACAGTGTAGTCACATGGATGGATTATACATAATAAATCCACATTAATGAACATGTCTCTTTTTTTCTTCAAATTTGTGCACTAAGCCGCAAAAAAGTGCAAATTGTAGGGAAAGGTAAAAATCTGTATCTTTCTTTTGACTGTACGAAATGACAGGAGCATTGAACATTTCTAGAAACTTGCCAATGCTTATCTCGAACTTCTTTGTGTAAGTAGTTGAGATGACGGTTGAAAGCCTCCAAAGATTTTGAAATAAAACTTCCACATTATATATTTTCTATTTGCGGACTACCAGCAAAATAAATCCCAAGCTCCTTGACATCCAATGTTTGTAACATTCTTCTAAACAATGCTAGACCTACAGCCAGATGGGTGCTCTCTTGTGTTTGTCATTCAAGATCGGAACAGCTTAAGCACTGACGTATATATATCATCGGCAAGTCAATGTATAAAAGTACTGAGCAATTCAAGCACACAATGGCATAGCCATATACCTTGCAGGAATTTGGATGGCGGCCGGCACCAGGGAGCACACAGGAATGGGAGGGAACAAAGATGCCGCAGCCTGTGTCGCCCTTGCCTTCTGTTCAGAATCATTTGCAAAAGGATGAATTAGCACACATGTCCAATCCAGTCAAATGGCTGAACAGAGCAATAGCAACTTTCCAGCCAAGCGCAAATGTGGTACAATTTACCTATATCGATGCAGCTTCCCTATATCAATGCAGCTTCTGAGAAACCATTGCAATGTCTTTTTTAAAAAAAAGAAAACATTGCAAGGTCTCTCGTTGCTCTTTGTGAAATCAATACCGACAATAAGATTTGATGATTCAAGACCAGCTTAAGCTAGGGCATCAGTAACCTGCAAAAGGGAAAGTTTTGATCATCAGTAACTGAATTTAGTATGTGCCTCAAACTTGCACTAATGGAACATAATAAATCTTTTCATCAATAAACGATCAATTACAACAGTGACTTTCAATAAGGTGTAGTCCACATTACAATAATTAGATATGGCGGGCGGATGTAAAGAGTTAATTCGAGAGTAGAAAATTATGAAACATATGTAATGTGCCATGAGGTTGCTTCCATGAGCCCAGCTACTACTTTGGCGAGAAGAAAACCAGGCAATCAGACAACTCAGCAACTCTAACCAAACACAACAGCAAGTCAAAGGCTGGAGAGCTCCCGATAATGCCGAGTTGCCAATCTTGAAGAGAAATATTTTGTATTTTTCCAATGAACCGTGGCCATAAAGTAGTCTATCTACTTTCGTGTGCACGAATTCTTCAACAACAGTAATCTATCGTTGAACACCCATTTAACCCGCCATCCCAATCTGAATTTGCGCTACATCAAATCGCCTGACCTAGGAGGGAGCTCTTTAATCTCCATTGACATTTCAATTCACCGTAGATTGAGGAACTACGGAGGAGGAGAAATCAGTCATGGTCTACAAACTTGGTAGTAAGATGAGAAAATACTGGGGACTTCCGAGATCTAGACAAGACCTCAGTGAGCCAGCGTTGAGTTCAAATCGATCCGATTCACCGTGCTGCCACTAAGTAAGATCCAACCAACATCCAAACGGAAGGCATAGACACGCAGCTGATGCTATGATTCATCAAGGACAAATAATTGCAGGCTTACCTGATCCATCGAGTGGTAACCGTCGGCAATCCGCGAGTACCGGCGATCCAGCTACCGCGGCTTCACGGCCGGCGGGGCCTGGTATGCCGGGGCTGGTTATGGTTCAGCGTACCCTCCTCCCTGCTAGCCCGCGCTCGGGTCCTGGCCGTAGTAGACTCCGTACTGCGGCGACAGCGGCCCCACCGGCTGGCTAAAGGAGCGCGAGTGCTCGTGCCCCTGCTCGTCCCCTCCGCCGAGTGCGGCGAGCATCTGGTCGCGCGTGGCGCCGCCCGCGCCGGTGGCGAGGAGGCTGAGCGCAACGTGGAGGGAGAACGGGGAGAAGACGGTGTTGCTGGAGGAGGAAGACGATGTTGCAGCGAGACTGGTGCTTCCCCATGATTTCAAGGGATGGTGCGAGGGAGGGGATCTCACGAACCCGCCAGATCTTGCTCGGCTGCGCGGGGACAGGCCGGACGGCGCGCGACGGGGAAGATGCCGTGGAGGGAGGCGCTGCCGGGAAGGCCGGACTGGGGAAGCTGGCGGCACGCGGCTGGGCATCTGTTCCTCCTTCCGCGTCCGGTGGCTGCTGCGGCAGCGCGCCCTCCCGCACCCGCTGCGGCAGGAACCCGACGAGGCTGTGGGCGCAGGGCGGCGGGGTCGACAACCTCGAAGGCTCCAAGCCGATGGAGATCCTCCGTCCTATCCCCGCAATTCTAGCGCTTAATTTCACCGTCATTTGCGAGGGCGAAGTGAACCGGGCGGGAGCGATCCGTCAATTTCGGGGTGGGTAAGGCGGGCGGGTAGATAACTCTATGGTGAAAAAAACAGGTGAAATCACGGGAAACATTTTAGAATCGCTGTTTTTTCCCTCATCACCAGATTTGCTTGTCAACCTTCCCCATAGGTGGGGACACTGTGAGAGGGGATGTGTTTTTTCTAATTACATAATAATTTCAATTTTTTTGGATTCTTATAGTATAGATAGATAGATAATCAATTGATTTAGAGCAACTCCAAAAGTTGCTAAAATGTTGTCCCCCAAAAGGGCGAACATGACGCGCCAGCCGAGGCACAGCGGTAAGCCGGCGAGCCCAAACCCGACGTCGACACTGGTGACAAAGCACGCGGCCAAGGACACCCAATAGCTACCACACATCGACATGACCCGCACGACGGCCATGAAGAAGGCGTTGGCAAGCACGATGGTGCCCCGACGGCCGATGACGTCCATCGTCCAACGCCGCTGCTGCCACCCCTCGACCTGCCGGCGCTGCCGCCGGAAGCCCCACCGGCACCCCTCGACCCGCCGGCGTCCCTTTGACACGCCGGCACCACCCCTCACCCTGCCGCCGCACGCGCCGGAAGGGTCCGGCTGCTCGTGCAACTGGGAACAGAGAGAGGAGGGCCGCATTGGGGGAGGAACCAGAGTGCTAAGATTTACATGGTCACCAGGTTGTTTTTGGCATCCCGAATAGATTGGGGGAGGTTTTGGGGATTGGTTGGAGTGCTTTTTTTCTATTTTTCTTCCCAAACAAGGTATTAGGGGGAATAGGGGTAGTATACATGTTCTTTTGGAGTTGCTTTAAGACATGTTGGCCGTAGTAAATTAATTTTTGCATAAATACTCATGTTATCCATAATGAAATGATTGTATTTACTTATCTTTACGAAAATATATGCACATTATGCATTATATAGTTTAGTTGGACACATAATTTGCTTGTTCGTCATATTGTTTAATTTTCTCGGCACTTTAATTGTCGGGTACCATAGTATGGGGCACCCTAACCTAGGGATTAAAACACCTCTAAAAACGCAAAACATAATTAGGCAACCAGTCCAAAGGCCCACCGGGTGCTTTGTCATCATCTATGCTTGGACGTCCAAATTCTCTCCAAGTGACAAAGTCCCAAAGACGCGCTTGGCCCACATCCAACACCGAAGCGTGGCTCATCCGAGGCCTCACAGGCCGCAGAGCGATCTCCGTCTCGCCCGAGGCCTCCCCGCCGAGGCCCCTGGCAGCGCGCCGCATCTCCGCCTCGCTCGAGGGTAAGAGGCTTACCCTCGGAGAGCATGAGAACTCCCCCCCTCCGCCAAGCCCTCCACAGGGCCTCTGTACGGGGGAATCTCCGCCTCGTTCGAGGGCCCCCTCGGTAGTATGGGACTGTAACCCTCCCACTCAACGGGACCAGCACATTTATTGCGAGCCACTCCGCGGCATGGTGTGGGTGTCAGACGGCGTCAGCAGTCACGCCGCACAGCGGATGTGACCGGAATCCCATCCACCCACTCCGGTCACTATGCCACCACTCCCGGCGCTGTGCGGACTCGCCAAGCGCTGCGCGGACATGACAGGCACTGTGCCCGCCACTGTGCTACCAAACCTTTGTACTCCCCCCTCTGCAGGACCCTCGGCAGGCATGGGCAACGACCCTCGAGCACGATGCGGCAATTAACCAGGACAAGACCGCCATCAGCAACACCCTCGGTGCTCCGCCCGGTCAAACACAGAGGACAGCGCGCCCTGTAGCTGTCGCCACGCCGTCCACGGACGCCACAGGACGAGGACACGTTCCAAGAAAGGTTAAAAGTTTCCAAGGACGACAACCATGCCCGTGGCCATGCCTCACAGTGTTCGGCGACAGGAACTGCCAACTGCTCCCCCCGATTTGGGGAGAGGATGACAAAACCAGAGACATCACGTGCATGTAACCCGCCCCTCCTTGAGCCTATAAAAGGAGGAGGCGGACCTCTTCCCACGGGGGTAAAAACTCTCTGAGACACCACTCAAGCGCGTTCTTCCCCATATTGGCACTTGCCTCAATCATCTCTCACTTACACTGAGACTTAGGAGCTTCTCTCCCTCTCTCGCCCAAGCTTGTACCCCCTACTACAAGCACTCCGGTGCAAGATAATACAGTGCTCACTCCCTTTGCTGGACGTACGGCCCCATCGGCCGAAACCAGGATAAACCACGTGACATTGTGTTTCATCTTGCATCAACCATCTAGAGATAGGGACACGCAATATTATTACTAGTTGGTGCTGGGCCGCGAGATCTAGACACCGACACTAATCTAATGCATACTCCATAGAGCTCAGTGTGTCTGCACACGAGAGAGCGAGAGAGCAGGTTAGAAATGCGGAAGTTGATGTTGTAGAAACATCCAGAGAATGCAAGGAAAGAGTAGATGTATACTCCCTCCGTCTTAGAAAATATGTAAAACTTGTTTTTTGAGGTTAGATTAGTTTAGATGTAAAATTACAAATTTGCCCTTTGGCTCTAAATTACGAATTCTTCAAAAGTCCAGAGAATTTGCGCCTGTACCAAAAAATTGATCTAAAATAATAATAGAAAACTGCTATTCTTTCAAAGCAACATCGCATCGATGCAGTGAATCAAATCTAAAAGTTACAGTAAATAGGCATAGTAATTTAGAGTTTGGGAGCACGGCAATCCAAGCTTTTGGTACAGAGGTACATATATTTTTTATTAGAAATTCACTATTTTTTAGTGTCAGTAGGTATAGTTTATGAATTGACTTACATTGGTTATTGATTTAGCAGAAAAAGAAAGATAAAATTAGCAATGAATGAAAAATTCAATTATATTTTATGAGTTTGCGAAGTGAAAACAAAGTATAAAAAAATAGTAGGGCTAGCACATGTGAACATGCTATACAAAATTTAGTTATTATTTTTATATATAGAGAATAGTTAAATATATTTTGTATTTTCAAATAATGGAAGAAACAAAATATTTTTAAAAAGATAAAGTGACCCACTCAATGGAATTATGGGTCCCACCAACCATTGTGCGCGGATCCCGCTTGAATAGTATGTAGATCCCACATAAATAGTATATGAGTCCCACATAAATAGTGCGTGGGTTCCATGTGGGTCCCATATGAATAGTTGTGGGTCCCACGTGGGGCCACGGCTCACACCATTGCTCCAAATCTTAGAGCTTTAGTAATATACTAATTTGTACCTACTTCCTCAGTCCAAAATAATTGCAACTATAGAATTTAAAATTTGTCCCACAAAATTTACTAACTTTGACCTATCTACCACAAAAGACAAGACAATTTTCGGAAGATTCTTAAAAAAACAACTAACACCCCATTCACTATCACAATAGACAAAGGATATTTTGATAATTTTACATCTAATATTAGTTTGCGTGTTTGGTTCTATAATTGTTGAACGGATCAAGTATGGATGAATAGAGAACAATACTTAAGGCATGCAATTATTTTTAATAGGTGGATCTCACTAGAAAGGTAGATCTCAAGTCTAGGATCATATGTTTTTTGGGATAAAATTTGAACGTTAGGATTACATCTTTTTTGAGAAGGAGGGAGTAGCAAGGCGTTTTTTCTATTTTTCTATTTTTTAAAAACATTTTTTACAGAAATATATTTTTGGTTTCACAATTTACAGTTTTATAACCCTACCGTCCGGCAGGAGGGCGGCAGAGGGCCTACCGCCTGTCTGCGGGGCGGGCGGCCCCCTACCGCCACCCTGCCGGGCGGTAGGGACCTATATGTAATTAAAATTTGAGTGCTATCGTATGGAGGCCCTTACCGCCCGGTGGAGGGGCGGCAGGCAGGCCGACCGCCCGGCAGGAGGGCGGCAGGCTCCCCCCCCCCCAATATAAAAGCAGAGCCCCCCCCACACTTGACGAACCACCGGTCATCTATTCTTGCGGAGGCCAAGAACTATCACCCGAAGATCTTCTCCACCTCCTTCGTCTAGTTTGCGGCATAAGTCCACCGAAGATACATACCAATTTACGGAAATTTGGTATCGATTTGTTAATCAACTCCGTGTCCTCGGGGTAATCCTAGCATACAATTACACAATTATTTTACTATTTCGTAAATATGGATTACAAATGACGGACGGGATTAGAACTGAATAAGACTTACCTTAGTGTGCATCTCATATACCTCTGACCGCATACATATCTTATAAGTACTTTGTAAGAATCCAATAACATTAGGATGATTCGCTAGTTGACATACCCTCATGTATATCTTCCGACGTTTTAGCAGGTATTCATTTACATCTTGCGTTGTAATACCTCGAAACAATGTGAAATCTTTAAACTCAGCTAATTTTGACAACACCATCTCTATCGTACCATCTGCTAATAAATCCAATTTCTTACTGATTACAAGATGTGTCATGATCTCAAGTGTTATACTAGATTTTTCTTCGGTCCATGAAAATCCTCCAAAATTGGAGGGAGTCATTGCCTTATGCTGCAATATTTAGAAACAAGTTTAATACTATATTTCACTATCCAAAACTTAATTCTATTTTAATTTATAATTAATTTAGAAACAAGTCTGTAATAAACTGAAATTTTAAAACTGAACTGAAATTTTAATACTATAGTATTAATTAAATTAAATTGCTTTACAATATTAATGGATTCATACGTAACTTACACGATGTGCTTGTTGGAGACGCTATCTTCGCCCATCGCCGAAGGGACTCGACCGCTCGCGAGATGAAGCGATCCAGCGTGGCGAAGCAAGCATCGAAGCGAAGGGAGTCGAAGGGGGCTCGTCCGAAGACCCAAGAGCAGAGGATAGAAGAACACAAACGAGTCCCACCGAAAGCCGGCGAAGAGACGGAGTGTTCAGATGAAGAGGCGAGAAGCGAAGCGGTCCCACGGACCCCCCTCGGAAAGGGAGTCAAAGAGGGAGCCAATGAAGGCTCTAGCGATGAAGGGGCGCGAAGCGAAGCGGGGCCACTGTCAGAAAATTATATGGAATGTTGAGTCCAGTTGTAATCCACTACTCATGTCGGTTTTGTAACATTACTAGATTATCCCTGGAATATTCTTAGATGTGGCAGTTAAGGGGCATTTAGAGGTTTTTAGGTCAATGAGTAGGTGAGCCGTTGGACTATAAATACCCCCTATAACTATGTGATGGGAGATTTTGAATATAAAGCAGTTACACCAGTGCGTTAATTTTTGTGTTGCTTCAGTGGTTGTCATTCCTTTCTTGAGGCTTCGCCCTCGTCGAATCGGGCTGTTGTGATATCTCTCTATGCTTTTCTTATCCTAACTTTGTTTGTTTTTTGTTTTGATTCATCACGTCACCACATCAAAACATGGCTCAAATACGCCGCGCACATATACTTATTCCGGTGACGCGCATGTATGCACACATCACACCTTATCATATGAGCATCATAAAGAATTGATCCGGTTGATTTTGATATTCTCTGTTCGGCTGGCTGTGGCTGTTAGCTGGTGCCGATATGTTGTAAGAGAAAAATATTGTTGATCGATTGCTGGCTGATGACTGATGCTGATTTGATGTGCGAAAAAAACACCGTTGGCTGGTTGGCTGACAAACCAGCTGAACAGAATGATTGAAGAAGTCACCCCACACAAATTGTTATCGGTGACGCGATGTCTATGCTATAAGAGAGTGTATGTCGTTAGTTCCTATAATAAATTTAGAGAACAATCGAGTACCTTGCCTATGATAACGTGTAGGACTTGAAGATCAAGTGAAACGTTTCGCCATAAGAAATATAACCAGCTGATTGACGCTCCATTTGTCGCTCCATGCCCATCATGCGTATAGGAATGGTAAAGGCCTAACATTTTGAATTAGAAAATCTAAGGAACGGGTTTTAATCTTATACAATTTTAAACTAAAAAATTTAAGAGTTTTGTTGGACTGTGAAGAGACCACTAGGGCCATGGCCCATTACCACCTCTGCATGCGTATCAATGCAAGTGCAACATATGCCGGTGATGAAATCATGAAAGAAGCTAGGGGTGCTTCGCTTCAGTGGGCTGAATTTGTCGCTCAGTCATGGGCTGGGTACGACGTATCATCCCTTCCTGATGCTCTGGGCCCATACAACAATGGTTTGTACCTTATTAAATTAAATACCACATTGAC
The DNA here is from genome assembly GCF_016808335.1 of Panicum virgatum. Taxonomy (NCBI): domain Eukaryota; kingdom Viridiplantae; phylum Streptophyta; class Magnoliopsida; order Poales; family Poaceae; genus Panicum; species Panicum virgatum. The sequence goes on from NC_053146.1 coordinate 2,981,641, forward strand.
CGTGGAGGGAGGGATAGCAACTTCTAAATTTCCATGTGCAATAACGTCGACAAGCCACGTGGAACATGTGGCTAGCAATCTTTCAAAGACATACTCATTAAACGGAATTATTGAGATTCAAGCACACTACATGATGTGCTAAGCTTTTTTCCTTCGTTTTGAGGCATCATTTGTAGAGAGAACGAGAGAGCACGTTTGAAGAAGTGAAAGATGATCTCGTGCCCTTTGGCATAGTTAAGCGAAAGATGACGTCGTCCCTTTTGGTGCATAGCTTCATATGGAACTATACCAAATGGCTTTTTTTGGACTAGTTTTAAACTTGAAGTCGTCCATGTGCTTCCACTAGCAGGATGAAGCCACATTAGTTTTTTTGCCAAATGTTTTTCAAGACAACTTCAATTTCACTAGAGAACTTCCTTCACCAACTATTTTCAAGAAAGCTGAAGCTATGCTAAACGGGTATGCTATAGCCATGGAACAGTTGTGTGCCAAAGAAAAGGGAATCTAGGAGCACTGTATCGTTGCAGGCCATTAAAAGTCTTGAAAAAGTTGCACATCTTCAGCTCCTCCCGCACGCCAATGTTGTCCAACAATATTCTTGTGCTAGATCACGAGGCCACGAGGTGGACCTGTATTCTGGCCATATAGCAAACTTAATAATCCAGTAGGAGCCCTGTATCGTTGCAGGCCATTAAAAGTCTTGAAAAAGTTGCACATCTTCATCTCCTCCCGCACGCCGATGTTGTCCAACAGTATTCTTGTGCTAGATCACGAGGCCACGAGGTGGACCTGTATTCTAGCCATATAACAAATTTAATAATTCAGTCGGCTGCTGGCTGCAGGGATCATTGCAGTCTACCTCTCAGCCTATTCGTATAGTAGTTAGTCCTTCATCATTAATATATGATCCATTTGTCTCTCTCATACTATTTTTTTGTTCTTATTCTCATCTTCTTAACCCGAAATGAAATGGCTGAGGAGAAGAAGGTTCCTTTTAGGTACTCAAGATAGATATCCAGTGGAGATGGGGTTGGTCTGTAGCTCAGAAAATTAGAGCACGTGCCTACGAACCATTGTGTGTGTGGGGTGGGGGAGGGGTTCGATTCCCTCCTCGCCCACAGGCTTCCAAAGGGGGAAGGATCTTTACTTTCTCACTGAGGCTTCCAAATTAGAGCTATTGAATTTGGGTAAGCTAGATGACGAAACACATAGACCTAGAATGTAGAAGATCATAACATGAGTGATTCGGCAAATTTGGATGTCGAAGTCGGCTGTAAGGTTACATTCCGCTACTCCTCTCTCTCTACTCTCTTCTCCACCTCAACATTTAGTTTACTTGTAGCCTGTTATAATACTTACTCGTAATAGATTGTGTATTCCTATTTTACCCCATCATATATAAAAAGGGCCAATAGAATACTAGATCGATTCACAAAGCTGGCACTACTACAATAAACTTAACTGAGGTGTGTAAAATCTATTTTCTGAGGCGTGCAAAGCAAACGCCTCAGACCTACCGTCAGTGTCAATCGATCATTTACTGAGGCGGTTACACAAATGCCTCTGTTAATGCCGATTAACAGAGGCGGTTGGGTTACAGAAAATGCATCTGTTAATGATCATTTACAAAGGCGTTCGTGTTATGATGATCGCCTCTGTTAATGCGCATTTACAGAGGCGTTCGCGTTAATGTTTTCACAAATAAAAAAACCTTATTTCATTTGTGATTTGAATCAGAAAGAAATCCAGAATTTGAATTTTAAACACATACAAAAATCAAATCAGTAGACATGCGTACAAAGGATGAAAACATCCATTCATATGAAATAATAACACAGTTCATATTACATCCATTCATATGAATATCCACGATTGATGCATGCATGCCACAAAGTTCATATTACATTCACAGAGTTCATAGTTCACTCATAACACAAGTTTACAAAAATCAAAAGAGATCCGGTAACTTGTAGTCTTTCATTTGGTGCTCGGTTCTCCAGTTGCATAGGCTCTTGTACTTCGGCTCTGTTGCGAGCTCACTCTCGTGATTAAAGACTTTCTCGTCAACAGAAAAACATTCATCAGTAACAAACTTAGAAATGTCAGATATTGTATATTTGATGATTGTCTTGTCCACCTTTTGCCTTCTCCAATATCCCGTAGATTTTTTGAGTTGTCGCCAGCTGCGGCTGTACTCTCCGCAACGCCTGAGGTAGTCACAAGCATGGTATCCACACAGAACTGACCCTTCAGGTTGCTTGGCGCACTGCATGCATGTAACACATAGTCATTAGTACACTTATATCATACACGATAAAGTACCACATACAATTCTTCATACATACCGGGAATTGTCGCCTAATGCGCAATTTTGTGCCATACTTCTGCTTCTTTTTCTCGGACCTCCGATCATAGGATTCGGGGTCCTCCACGTATTTCCTATAAGCGCTGTATACAAACCAATGGTGTTAGCAACAATTTTGATATGTACATTGAGTGCATAAAAGAAAGTGCATAAAAGAATTTGTCGTCACTTACTATCGCAGACAGTATTCAAAATCCTTGTACCCCTCTTTGTTCGTTTCGCGCAAGGAGTCGAATATGACAGCCTTTCTGTCCTGAGGATAGATCATGAATACATTCCAGTGGCCCATGACACCCATGCTATACAAATGAAACAAGATGGATCTCAAATCTTGAAACAAGAAAAGCAGAACCCAATAGCTATTGCAAGTATCATTTGAATATTAACAGAGGCGGTTTCGTTACGGCGACCGCCTCTATTAATACATTAACAGAGGTGTTTCCACAAGGGGCGCCCCTGGCACCATTAACAGAGGCGTTCGGCCAGTATAAACGCCTCAGAGGCCATTTTTAAGTGTCTTGCAAAATCCAGAATTGTAGTAGTGTGGGTGCACAAGGTGCGATTATACATTGCTGCAGGCGATGTTTGCTTAAACCATCACTGTAAGCATATCTCTAGATAGCAATTTGGGTCACAATTAAGTCCATTAACTGTACGTTCCACGCTTCCATCTAGAAAAATCGCTTCCATCTAGAGAAAGATTCTGTCCATGCAAAAGATGATAGAGATGATGATGTCACCCACATGCGTGCATATTCGTTACTAAAAAAACTATAAGTTTTAAATCAAGTATCAAAATTAAATTTGGGTTGCACCATTATCTTTCTTGTAACAAGATTTTTAAAACAAGATCACACTTGCCTACGTTTGCACGATATTTTTTTTAAAAAATATTTTTTAATACTCAATAATGAATTTTGGCTACTGGAAATAAATATTTTAACAACACAAACAACTGATTATTTCATATGAACAGAAGGGTTAAACATAACGAACAAATAATAATGTACAACGACCAAAATATTACACATCGCGAACATTTGATTGTATTGGATAATAATGAAAGATGGTTATCACGAACAAATAAGTTAACATCACGGACCAATTGAATCTACAAAGCGAACATATAATTTCGTGTTGCAAACACATTAGTTATACAATGATAAATAGTTTTATATCAGATCAAATGCATCTATATTGTAAAAATAACATTTTATAAGCATAATTTTCATTGTGGATACATAGTTTGTATAGCAGATAATCCAATCAAATATAAATTTTATAATATCAATCGTAGAATGATGAAAAGAAGTAGAAAAAAGTTTCAAAAAGATAAAAAAGAATTAAGATACAAATAAAAAGGAAAACAAGTGAAAATAAAAAGTGAAAGGAAAAATACTTTGTATACGCATGCGTACAATAAAAAATATGAAAAGAAAAAGAAAATAATGAAGGAAAGAAATAAAAGAATAGGAAAAGAAAAAAGAAAAAAAAACTACTCCAATATGACCCAATCATCGCCTGCATGCATGCACATGCAAAAGAGTAAGAAAATAAAAACATTGTGTACACGGGTGTATTGTCACTACTACAAAAACAGCCTTTTGTCCCGGTTTCATATGGCCATTTGTCCCGGTTTTGGAACCGGGATTCGGTCGCCGGGACAAAAGCGCTGGAGGCTTTTGTCCCGGGTGGTAGAACCGGGACAAAATGTCCCTCGCGCTAAAAAATATTTGCGCCCTGCGGGATTGGAACTCAAGACCTATTGCCTAGCACATGGCTTTCTTGCCAACTCAACTAAGTAGTACATGTGACTCAGTAAAGAATAACTCTCTTTTGAACTATCACGTGGAGGGGCATTTTGTCCCGGTTGGTAACACCAACCGGGACAAAAGGGGCCTTTTGTCCCGGTTGGTACCACCAACCGGGATAAAAGGGTCACCCTTTTGTCCGGGTTGGTGTTACCAACCGGGATAAAAGGGGTTGGACCTTTTGTCCCGGGTGGAGCCACCAACCGGGACAAAAGGGGGGTCTTTTGTCCGGGTTGGTGGCTCCACCCGGGACAAAAGGCCTCTGTCCCCCCCGCTGGCCCGGCTAGCCTTTGGACCCGGGACAAAAGCCACCTTTTGTCCCGGGCCCAAAGGTAACCGGGATAAATGACTTGGAACAAAGGCCTATTCTGTAGTAGTGTGTCGTCCCGTTAACTGGAACAAAAATCATGCGGCTGATAGAGCTACCGCATGCACAGATGCAAATCTTCAACATGCACATGGCGAGTTTAAAAAAAAAGAGAGAGAGAAGAACCAACGGGACATCTGTCCTGTTACTATTGCGCCGCACTCACTCGGAGACTTCAGGCGATGAAATTTTTTTCACGTTCTGACCGTCAACTTCTCGAGTATAAATTGAGTTCTTACACCATGTTCTATGCATATTTTGTTTAATTCTAATAAGATCGGCATGAAGGAGTTGGTGTCGTGCAGCTCAGGTTTAGGAGAATGTTAGAATAAACCCTGAGCATGCTTTGTTCTAGTTTGTTACTCAGTTAGTTGCATCGTGCGCGGTTACCACGGGCTGGACGCGCACAACACGCATGTCGCGCGCTCTTCACGGCACGTCCCAGGGCGTTGGGATGGCAGCGGCCAAGCACGAACGTGCCGTGGTTTTCTCGGCCTCTAATGGCCATGTAATCATTCATATATTAGTGCAATGCATCAACAAAAAAGCTGTCACTTTGCAGCACCAAGTTCACCATGTTCTCCACTGTGTTCGCGTGTGTCTAATCCCTCTCGCTCTCGCTGATTGGATTCTGTCAGCGACCGGGCGAGCATCACGGCAATCATGGACCCGCTGCTCCTGGTGGACGAGGACCACCTGGAGGAGGTGTGGGCGGTCACCGTGATCGCCAAGACGTGCTTGAGTGCCAAGCCGTCGCGCCGCCCCACGGCGCGCAACGTGCTGCGCGCCCTGGAGAGCCCGCTGCGCGTGGTGCACCAGGGCTCGTCCCGGTCCAGCTCCGCGCGGCAGCAGCTGCGGAGCTCGCACTGCTAGAAAATCTCTCATTAGTACCGGTCGGGAACCTCCGGTTTATACCGGTTTCTTCACCGGTACCGCTCCTCCGGTACTAAATGCACGCGCACTTAGTACTGGTCAGCTGGCCCGGTACTAAACGGCCCGTTTAGTACCGGTTGGTAACACCAACCGGTACTAAACTGCTGGCCACGCCAGCAGCTAGGCCGAGCACTAAACGATTTTTTTCTTTTTGATGCTTTATATTTGTTCTCTTTTCCTTTTAATTTCAATTAATTAGTATTATTAGTCGTACTCGCAGCGGTTTATGTATTCGTACTCGTACTCGTATCTAGAATTTGTATTTGTATATGGAGCAAAGCAAATAAAAAAATTATGTACATATACATACATGGATAAAAGAAATGTTAGAAATTATATACATACAAGGATAAAAGACAATAATATTTACAAGTATGAATTCTCATAAGTTTTTTCCGACAAATTCTTCAATAATTCTAATCATCCGCATCGTCATCGGCACCGGCATCCTTCTTGCGGCGTTTGTTGAGTTTATCAGCTCGAGCCACACTTATCATTGGATCGGAATAAAATTCACTTTTTGGATTTATCACCTCATCCAACAGGAATCCACATAGTGCTTCTTGAATTGCCCTGATTCTTTCCGATTCGATGAGGTTCTCTTTCAGTCTCCAAATCTGTCAACAACAAATAAATACCAATAGTTTAATTTAGTACCTGCATGGAATTAGATACAAGAAATTGTTACTAATGTTATACATACTTCGAAGTTTTCTTGTGTCACCCTCTTGGTATCTCTGCAAAAAAAGTACATGTGCTCACATACGTAGTATCCGCAGAGGTTGGTTCCTTGTTTCAGTTTCAAACACAATATACATATATACATATATACATGTTATGAAATATTCATGCTGTTTGAATAAATGAAAGTAGATGTGCGATATTCGTACCGGCTTGTTATAGTTGAATTCAGGCTCAGTCGGTGTTGACGCGACTCCTAATTGTGTTTTGAGGAACCGAGACCATGCCATTTGCATGATGTCTACGAAATTTTGATATAATTCTGGTGGCTTGTTCAAGGAGTCCCATACAGTAACTCGGGACCGATCGATTTCGATCACAAGTAGGATCCAGAGGAAACTGTTGATACATACATATGGATACAAGAAATGTTAGATATATACACATATGGATACAAGAAATGTCGTCTTCACACCCTTCGGAGACTTTGGTTCACCGTCAGGATTCAATGAAGTTATAATAGTGTGCCCCTCCATGATTTTCTTCGACCCTCGTTTCCGTTTTGGTTTCCTAGTCGATTCGGATACCTAAAAAATATGTATTTAGTACGCATTGTACCTACATACAGAATTAATACGTATGTTTATATATATAAGCACGAATTGTATATACCTCTGCGCTATCATCTTGCACAGTCGTTTGTTTTGTCTGGTTATCATCGCCATCGCCAGTATCGTTAAGGTATTGGCTGCCATCGTCCTCGGCAGTATCCTCTTCGTTGTGGTGCGTGCCCGTACCAATTATGTCCGCAAGAAAGGCCTCGTCGTCGTCACGGCGAAAGGGTTCCATTTCGTTTCCTTTATGAATCAACATATGTTTGATATGCAATTTTGTACTAATTAATAATGTATAAAAAAAATTACAAGTGCACCATCGATAAAGCCGCACAACGCATACATGGACAAAATTTCTAAAATTTACATCATATACATCTTATATACAATGTGCCCTGGAATTTTATAAAATGTGCCCTGAATTTTCTAAGATTTTCTACTAATTATACCTATTTATAGTATAGCAAATTAAAATTTACAAAGAAAATTAGAAGTTCAATAGATAAAGCTGTACAAGACAAAATTTACATCATATACATTTCATAACATACATAATTCAAAAATACCAAATAAAACAATAAAGGTGAAGCTCGTAAAGACATGAAGTTTTCTACAATATATAATATTTTTGTACAATATCCATAATTACTACAAGATATAAAGACATACTTCTGTACAATATACCTAAGCAATAATTTTATAAAATGTCCCGTGGAATTTTATAAAATTTGCCCTAAATTTTCTAAGATTTTCAACTATTTTTGTATTATTTGTCTACTATTTTCACCAATTTCTAAGATTTTCTACTATTTTCTACTAATTTCACCTGTTTATAATATAGCAACCTAAAATTTACAAAAAAAATTATAAATTCAATAGATAAAGCAGTACAAGACAAAATTTACTTCAAATATATTTCATAAAATACACAATTCAACAATACCAAATAAAACAATAAATGTGAAGCCCGTAAAGATATGAAATTTTCTACAATATACAAGATTTTTGTATAATATCCATAATTACTACAAGATATAAAGACATAGTTCTCTACAATATACCTAAGCAATAATTTTCTATTTTCTATAATTTTTCTACAACCATAATACTATTTTTAGCTATATTTAAAATTCTCTACATTTTCCATAATTTTCATATACATTTTCAGCTATTTTCATAATTTCCATAATTTTGCCTGTAAAAAAAAGTGACATGGAACCTTTTCCATTTTGATAACCAATTTCTAAGATTTTCAACTATTTTTCTACTATTTTCATAATTTTTCGCACGAATTTTTCTACCATTTATAGAATTACTAAAGGTTTCTAAGTTTTTCTAACATTTTCACCAAATTTTCTAACAAAACCAATTTTTCTACCATTTATAGAATTACTAAAGCTTTCCAAGATTTTCTACCATTTCTCTAAGTTTTATACTATTTTTTCTAAATTTTTGTACAATTTTATAGAAATACCTAAAAAATCAAAAAAAAGGTGACGTCAGCACCGGGACGTGCTAACGTCACCTGATTCCAGGGTTTACGGGCCGGCGATATGTCTGGCGTGGCGGCGGCCGGCTGTGCGGATCGAGGTGATGGTGCGGATGTCGAGACGGAGGCGCGAGAAGGAGGAGGGCCTGGCAGCCGGGCATGGCGGCCGGGCCGACGGCGACGGGGACGACGGCGGCAGGCCGGCCGGGGGGAGGACGACAAGGCAGGCGCGCCTGCACGGGAGGAAGAGGGCGGCGCCGAGGGGGATCTGGGTGCGGGCGTCGGGAGGCCGGGGGGGGGACGCCGGCGCCGGCGGGACGGAGCTGTGCGCGGGGAGGAATGCGCGCCACGCAGGGGAGGAGTGGCGTCCTCCGCGGAGGCGGACCCACAGCACCGAGGAGGAGCGGCGCGGAGGCGGGGCAACATTGACGGCGCGGAGGAGGACGGACGGCGGTGGCGGTGACGGGCGGCGGCGGTTCGGTCTCGCTTCGGGGGGGGGATGGCGACGAACGCCAAGTCCCCCCCCGGTTATATAGAAGATGCAGTTTAGTACCGGGCCATGGCTGCGCCCGGTACTAAACTGTCTACTGCGATGTTTATGAAAGTGATCGGGTGCTCTAGCATAAGAGGGGGAGGGGTGAATTAGGCACAATTAAAAACTTAACCTATGGCTCCAACTAGTTTGCACAAAACTTAAACTAAAACAAGCTATCTAGATGTGCAACTGCGGTTCAACTTAGTGTGAAACCCTCATCCCAAAAGAGTTTTGCAACCTATAGTCAATCCTAGAAAGATACTACACTAAAAAAGTAAAGGCACACAAGTTGCAATATGAAATGCGGAAGCTAAAGGAGAGGGATGAGAGAAAGCGAACTCTCGACACGAGGATATATCCAGTGGTTCGGTTTGCCACAAAGGCACCCCTACGTCCACGTTGTTGAAGCACTCACGAAGAGTATCGCTTCCCGGCAATCAAGTCTCTTCCGTGAACACAATCACGGTCACCTTGATCCCGATCTTCACTAAGGAAGATTGCCCATGAAGGAGGGGTCTCCGTCCCCCGCACAATGTTGTCGACGCCACTCCACACCAAGCCGGAGGGTCGTTGACATGCCGGCAAGCCACTAATGCTCCAAGGAGGCCGACACATCGAGATACAAGTTTGGTTCACTCTAGAACCACGGCACAAGGATCTAAACCTTGCTTGATCACTCACTCAAGAGCTAACCTAGCACTAACACTCACAAAGCTTGTGCTAAGGACTAAGGATTTGAACTCTATGCTCTTGGATGGCTTGGAGGTGTTCTTGGGTGTGTGTAATGTCTTGGGACTCCAGCAAGCTTCAAATGGCCGGGGGAACACATATATATAGGCCTCCAACTTGAACTAGCCGTTTAGAGCCGTTGGGCAAATTTCTGCGTAGGCATCGGAACTTCCGGTGCTTGGGCATCGGTTCTTCCGGTCACTAATAGTTTGAACTAGCCGTTGGGTCTTTCTGACGAGTTCTGCAGCAGGAAAATGGTACCATCGGAATATCCGGTGGTAGCATCGGAACTTCCGGTGCTAAAGGAACTTTCTGGGGTCAAAAACATGCTCTCTGGACAATTGTACGGGCATTGCACCGATGCCCTTTTTTGTAGCATCGGAATTTTCGGTGCTTATAGAAATCAGCTTCAAGGTGCTTCGTATTTTGGCCATAACTTTTTACTCCGAACTCCGATTTGGATGATCTTGTACTCTTTGGAAAGCTTGTGAAATTATCTACAAGATTCTTCTAAAGTCCATCTCATTTGACCAAATTTTGAGCATCGGAATAACCGGTGATAGGCATCAGTTCAACCGGTGCCACACAGAAATCAGCTTCTCCGTGTTTTGACTATAACTTTTTACTCGGAACTCCGATTTCGATGATTTTGTACTCTTTGGAAAGCTTGTGAAATTATCAACAAGATTATGCTAAATTACATCTCATTTGAATAAGTTTTGAGTATCAGTTAAACCGATGCTTGTCGGAAGGTCCGGTGCAGGGTCATAGGAAGAATCGGTGCTACTGATTTTTGCATAACTCGTCCAATTCAACATTTCTTTGAGTTTTTTCTTCATGTTTTGCTTTGATAACACTTTTTAATACATTTTTGGGACCTAAAAAGATTCACTTAATAAACTTGTTAGTCTCATTAATTGCGTTGTCATATGATCACCAAAATCACTCGAAATGGCATAAATGGTGACATGTTCGTTACAGTTTAGTACCGGCTGGTGGCACCAGCCGGTACTAAACTGCCCCATTTAGTACCGGGCCGCGGCACTAGCCGGTACTAAATGTCCCCAACAGGCGGGAAAATTTTGGGCGGCAGTTTAGTACCGGCTACAACCATGGCCCGGTAACTCCCAAAATGATTCTGTCTTTTTCACTTTTGTAATTGTTTTGTAATTATTTTGTAATTCTTCATAATATGTTTTATGTGCAATAAAATTTAATAAATGATTAAAAAATAGATATATGTACTATTTTCACGAAGCAAAATTATATTATTATTGTTAAACATACGTTAATCCTAATAGTATTAGTCTTTGCACTAAATTCAAAGTATTGACACTAAACATGTTGTTTTCACCATGCAAAATTATAGTTATGTATTATAGGTCACTATGTTGGATATATTTAATGTGTATGCACTTAATTTATCATATTGAGTCCAAATTTTTTAAATCTGTTTCAATTGTGTTTTCTGTGCAAACTATTATATAAATGCATAAAAAATTTAAATCTTAGTTATTTCATACATGTTAATTAAATAGTTAATTAAATAGATTTTATGTTTTTTGGGTGTTTTATCATATATGTGCAAACTATTATATAAATGCATAAAAATTAAAATATAAGTTATTTCATACACGATATATTACATCAATAACTTGGTTACATAAACATGAAAGTATAACATAATGATTACACATCATTGTTTAATGGAATGTTGACAACCTTTCTTTTTACGAATGTCCCTTGATCATGATCGAGGCGTAAGTAAGGAGCGTCCTCTGTGGACAACAGGATGCTAGGGTCAACATCGACAGAGAATGGAGGACGGTCGTAAAACTGATCAAAGTCTTCTGACTTGTCCAAAATACCTTCAACTCCAACAATTTTTCTTTTTCCTGAAAGAACTATGTGGCGTTTTGGCTCGTCGTCGGACTTGCCTTGATTTTTCTTAGGTTTGCTTGCCATGTCCTTCACATAGAAAACCTGCGTCACATCCTTGGCGAGGACGAATGGTTCGTCTTTATATCCAATCTTTTTGAAGTCCACTATTGTCATTCCATACCGGTCTATCGTTACACCGCCACCTGCTCGGTTCACCCATTGGCATCGAAACAAAGGAATCTTCAAGGGGCCATAGGCAAGCTCCCATATTTCGTCTATGACACCAAAGTAGCTGTCCGTATTTCCATCATGGCCTATTGCATCAATATGCACACCACTATTTTGATTCGTGCTCTTTTCATCTTGGGCTCTTGTGTAAAACATATATACATTGATCTCGTATCCTTGGTATTGCATGATTGTGGCCGATGGTCCCCTAGCAAGCCATTGTAGTTGTACATCAATCGTGCTGTCACCTATGAATTTTCTTCTCAGCTAAACCGTAAAGCTATCTATGTGATGATGTGTAATCCATGCCTCAGACTTCCCTATGTTTTCATATCGAACAATATTGATGTGCTCATCCATATATAGGGCCACGAGGGATGAATTCTGTAGAACGGTGAAATTTGCTTTGCAGTCCATCGATCTACATTTTTGAATTAAGTAACAACATTATTTTACTTGTATTCATATCATTTAAATTGGCACATAACATAATGAAATACAAAAGTCATTTTTGCGAATTTAACATTGAAATACAAAATTAATAGAAGTCCAAATTAACAAATACATTACACTACATGCTTAAATTATAGAACATGATAAATAGAAACTACTCATCATGAGATCTTTGGACCAATGCCTCGTGAACTGCCTCGCGAAGTCTTGACACGGAACGGTCATATTCCGCTAGCCCCGACTCTTCACGTCTTGCATTATATAGAGCCATCAACTCACGATCATCATCAGTACCATGCAACTCGACCTTAAATTCACGACAAAATTTACGGCTTTCTTTGCCAAGGGAGAATATATAAAAAGATTTCTTAATCAAACGACGAATACGACCGCTAACAAGACCAACACGCTCTGCAGGGTCGAACTCAAACTTTCTTAAAATGAAAACATAAATTATAAACCATAATTATTTTGACACTCTTCAGTTCAATGCGAACACGTCGTTCCACGCCATAAGGGATGCGCAATCAATGTTCGCGGCTTTGTTTCTGGCTCACTTTCTCTAAAACCATCGAGGAGAAAAAATGTTTGTTTCGAAACATGTTTATGTCGTTAACCTTGACCCTACGGTGATGACACTGACATTCGGGGCTAGTATTGACATCCACGACACAGTGCGGTACAATAGGACCCGATGAAGGATTTCATTATTGGGACCAAGACCGTACTCCTTCATCGCGTCCTCATATATACCGCACCGCATCGTGGATATCGATGCTAGCCCCAAATAGCAGAGTTTTCACAGAAGGATCAAGGTTAACGGCATATTCATGATCCGAAACATACATTTTTTAAACTTCTTGATGGTTTCAATATGAGCCCCAATAAATACATCATTAGAGTGACAAAATAATGCAACTAAATGCATAACAAATACCAAACTAATTAACCATGCCACTTGAAAAAAATTGAAAAAAATCTGAATAAATTATTAGAATTAAAATGAAAACATAAATTATAAACTATAATTATTTTGACACTCTTCAGTTCAACGCGAACACGTCGTTCAACGCCATAAGGGATGCGCAATCAATGTTCGCGGGTTTGTTTCAGGCTCATTTTCTCTAAAACCATCGAGAAGAAAAAATATTTGTTTCGAAACATGTCTATGTCGTCAATCTTGACCCTGCAGTGATAACACTGACATTCGGGGCTACTATTGACATCCACGACACAGTGCGGTACAATAGGACCAGATGAAGGAGTACGGCCTTGGTCCGAATAATTTCATTCTTAACTGGCTCAAAAGGTGTGGATTTCATAATTGAGACCAAGACCGTACTCTTTCATCGCGTCCACATATATACCTCACCATATCGTGGATATCGATGCTAGCCCCGAATAGCAGTGTTTTCACTGCAGGATCAAGGTTAACGACATATTCATGATCCGAAACATATATTTTTTAAACTTCTCGATGGTTTCCATATGAGCCCGAATAAATACATCATTAGAGTGCCAAAATAATGCAACTAAATACATAACAAATACCAAACTAATTAACCATACCACTTGAATAATGCAAAATCACATTAATTCTCAATAAAAAAAACATAAATAAATTAATTGAGAGAAATCTCTAATTAATTGAATTAAATCTCTATAACTCCTAATTATTTTGACACCCTTCAGTTCCAGGAGAACACTCTTTTCAATATCCATAAACCATCTAGAAGAAAAAAAAAACTTTATTTCGGAAAATGTATATGTCGGTAACCTCGACCCTGCGGTGATGACAATGCCTTTCGGGTGGACACGGTGCGGTACAAGGATGTCACCAATCGGCTAGTTGCAGCACCAACATTTCCGGTTAATAGGAACACAACACTAGGCACAGGCAGCGTACTCGTTGATATGCTCTCAGTGCAACAACGGCCACGCTGACTGCGTCAAATGCTGTCTTCGTATCAATCGGAAGTGCTGGTGATGCGGCCAGCCGATTCGCGACGTCCATATAGCGCATAGTGTTTCCCCGAAAGGTAGTGTCATCACTATTGGATGGAGATTAACGACGTATACTTGTTTCGAAATAAAGATTTTTTTAGCTTATACATAGTTTCAATGTGAGTCTGAATAAATACATCACTAGAGTGTCAAAACAATCAATTCATAATAAAAAAATCTATTATAATTCTTTTATTAGTTCATTATAAAAAAATTAACTATCCACATTATGGTTATATCTACTACAATCACATGTTTTGTCTACACTCATTCTAAAAATTTCTACTATCCACATGCTCATCTGAATCTAAAAATAAAAAATGTGCTACGGTCATTTGTAATATATAGAAAATGATTGAAAAATATGTCTATAAATTTTTCATATTTAACCTAGCCAATAAACATACTCCCACATTCAAGTCATCAGTTCTATATATCTCAAATCATTGCATAAATCAAAGAAATCATACTCATCCTCACTATTTCTAAAAGTCACAAATTTCTCTAACTATAGAGCATAAAACGAAGAATAAAGACTATCAATGAAGAGAGGATGAAGTTGCAAACCTTTGGCGCACTTGAATGAGTCCAAATCACACAAAAAATGGATCAAATAATGGCGGCGCAACTCTAATATGAGAGAAGAAACCGAGCTCGAGCTAGCTCTCTGGTGAAATGGGCGCTGGCTCGGCTCGGGGAGAAAGAAGCCCCAATTTATAGTGGGAGCATTAGTACCGGCTGGTGGCTACAGCCGGTACTAAAGCTCTCCATTTAGTACCGGCTGGAGCCACCAGCCGGTACTAAGTTTCCTGGCGCCGGCTCCAGCTGGTACTAAATTATCACTAGCCGTTGCAGGCGGCTGTCGGGGGCTGTCGGTGGCGCACTTTAGTGCCGGCTGGAGCCACCAGCTGGTACTAATCGGCTCCCATGGGCACTGTTTCTTTGACCCGGTACTAAATTTGCACGTTAGAACCGGCCGAAATCGTGACTGGTACTAACGGCCGCGGACGAATGTGCGTTTTTCCAGTAGTGTCGTCATCCTGGAGCTCGTGGCAGTCTGTGTTCCAGGGGAACAACCGAACAACAACCATCAGGTGCACAGCCTGGACGCCGCCGCGGCGTCGGCGTCGGCGGTGGCGCTGGACCGGCGGCACTGAGTGCGGTCCCAGGTAGCGCAGGTGAGGCGTCATTCTCGTTCATGAGAGCCGTGCCGGCGGTGGCGGCGCTCGACGAGGACGCTGTTGTTGTGTAGTGTAGCGGGAGCGGGACATTCCTCTCGGTTCTTGATTCTTTTACAAGAAGGGCGGCATCCTTAATTCTTTTCCCACGTGTGATATCACGTCGTCGCATATGTGCGTGTATAATTTGTTCCTGTCTGATGCGTTCATCCGTGTTCCCACATGACAAATGGAAAATTGTGCATAAAGAGCATGCTTCGAATACTTTGGGCCTGTTTGGGACAGCTCCCTCCGGCTCCGGCTCCATCCCTGTAGCGCCCTGTAGCGCGGACCCGGAGGAGCCAGCGGAACGCAGCTCCGGCTGCTTCGTCTGCCAGGCAGCTGTAGTAAGGAGCCGGAGCTCTTTTTTCATCACTACAGTACAGCACAGTAGCAAAGACTGTAGCATGGAGCCGGAGCTCCTCCCGGCGGAGCCGTCGCAAACATGCCCTTTGAGTGAATTTTGAGCTTTGTTTTCAGTACGTCTTCCTATAGATTTTTAATAAAACGAAGAAAAAAACAAATACAGTTGGGCCGCAGAACGCGCACAGATGGCTGCCATCGCGAGAAAAAAAAATAAATGTAACCTGTAACACTAATGTAGATGGGCCTTGTAACACAGATGGCGGCCCAGTATAGCCCAAAAGTTGGCTCACAACATAGAGGCCGCCCACGGGGGAGAAGCGCAGCAGCGGCGGCGGCGGAGGCATGGCGGCGCGAAACCTCCTGAGGCGTGCGGTGGGCGGCCACCGCTTCCCTGTCCCCGTCGCCACAGGCGCCCTTGTTGGTTCTGCAAGCCGGAGCATCGGCGCCGCCGCTCAGGTCTGTCCATTCCCCTCCTCCAAACCCCTACCGCTCGGCTTCCTGTGCTAACGCGAATCAAGCAAGCCCTGCCAGCCTCCCCCGCCGTCGCTCTTCTCCACTGGGTTCCCATCTCCTCCCTTCACCGCCCCAGAACCCCTCACGCCGGCGCTACTGCGGCGGGGGGCCTCCGCGGCATCGGTACTCCCGATCCGCCTCACTCCTTTTCCCGAAATATTTTGCTCCCTTCTTTCTGAGACCCGAAACCTACCGAATTTTGGAGTAATTTGGTTTGTACTCTGTAGTGATGTAATGTGACGATTTAAAATTAATTGGGTTTGTAGTGATGCAGTGGCATTAGTTTAGTCCCGAGAATCGGCGATTGCCATTGTTTGTTCATGGATGTGCCCACCTAGGCTAGGCTGATGGAACAAATGGAATTCGATTGTTTTGTTGCAACAAATCAGAAGCTGAGATGGTGAAATGAACATTGTTAACAACTGGACATGAACAGGTTGCCCACTTATACCAAGTAATTACTAGTACTGTTTTCTTAGGCTCCTTTTTTTTTTGTTTTGTCGGCATGATTTTACTGTACTCTGCTAGCTGAATGTGTGTGAAGGGGAAATTAATATGGTGTTTGGTTTGTAGAATGTGTTAGTCCATCATCTACTTGTTCCCCACTTATTTGTTTTGGTTTGTGGAATGGAATAGGTTGATGCATCATCACCTCATTCCTCACAAGTCAATAATTAATACTAGTATGAGGAATGGAGTCATTCCACCAAATTTGAGGAATGAATCCATGATACATCACCTCATCTAGGATAGAATGGTTCCTCAAACCAAACACCCTATAAATGTAGTTATCCTGAGTAGTTTGATTCTATCTGGTTCTGAGCTTGAACACCAGGCTGCATTGCACCCTCGCTGTTGCAACTAGCAGAGAGGCATGGTTATCTGGTCCTAGTTGAACACTTCCCAAAAGTCGAAGGGTGAAGCTGAGATTTTAAAAATCTGCTGCCAGTTAGGGTTGACAAATTAAGCGCACGGTTTTATTTATCCATCTCATTATCTACCATAACTACATTTATTTTGTAAATACTTGCCCGTGCATCCTTATTTATGGAAAATGCAGTATTGCCATATGTATAGGTGACTCAGGGTGCTGGAGAATTAATGCTTGATCCTTTCGTGCATCTCTTTGAAACAAGTTTATAGTACACATGATTACAGGTTTCTGAAAGCCTCAGATGGATCAAATCAGACAGCCTACATCTCTCAGTTAGCACAAACCCAGTTTTATGCGTGGCTGGTTGAATGAGGAACACCAAATGGCCTCACAAATACACCAATTTAGAATAGAGTCTTCTTGCATTGCAATTTGCAAATATCACTAATTGAACAATGGCAAAACAATGTTTTTCACTGCACGCTGTTATTAACTGTATGAACCCCTGGGGAGGAGCGCCCCAATGATCTAGCCAACCCTTTTCATAATCCAATCATATCAGATTGGAAACACATATTGAGATTGAGATGTATTCTTGCTCCAAACAGCTCAGATTGGACAAATATGCATTTTCCTATTTCCTTTTGGTTCTAGCACCATACATATAATTCAATTTTTTTTCATTAGTTTTTTCTGCTCATATAAGGTGGAACTACTTTCTCTGAACTAATTACAGAGTTTACACACAGGGCCTTCGTCATTACGCAGCCCCATCCAGTGTGGAGGAAGCAGTGGGAAACTTGGAATTGCATGCACCCAAGGCAAACTGTCGGTCAAATATCCCAAAGAAAAATGGAACAGCCATGATGCTTCCACTCCATTTCCATTACGAAGATGTGCTACGTCAGGATCTGTTGCTCAAACAGAATCATGCCAATATCATGCAAGTTCCAGGGTTGTTTGAGATCAAACTAGCACCAAAAGCAGGCTCCGTTCTCAAGATCCCAATTGGAAAAATGGCTATGGAAGTTTTGAGTGGTCAGAGATTCAAAGAGGCAAAAAGTGATCCTTTTGCTAAAGCAAGAAAGTCTTCTCGAACCAATCCATTTATCGGGGCTGACAAGGACAGTAGCACTGCCTTTGCACAACCGACTGTTCTCCGAGGACATGCAATGTACAACTTCTTAGTGAGGATGCTAACAGTGATGTCCATGTTAGATGCTCGGGCTGAAATTCAGGAAAACACTATAAAATTCTTCATGGAAACAGAGTTCTGCGAGTTCTCTCCGGAATTGGAAGACCATTTCGAGATCTTTGAGCACATCCGAGGTTTCAATGTGACTATCGCTACTTCAGCCGATACAAAGGATGAGACCTCACTACTGTGGAGTGGCTTCACGCTAAATGATGAGGGAGAGACTAAGTAAAGTAATACTGCTGATCTTTGTTTTTGCTTTATCTCCCTGATATTTTACTTGCTGCCCTGCTTGAACTGAACCTTCAGTTGACTGTCTGGCAGGGGATGAGGGCTGTTGATGCTGTCAAAATGATATTGGAGTTCTGGAGGTTCATGCTCATGGAGAGCAATGCAGCATCCTTCTGTTTTGTAGACTGAAAATGAGATTACATGACTGTTTTTTCGGTAGCGATGTGTGGAGCTCATGTTTGATCACTACATCTAGTACTATATATGAACACAATAATCTAGGCTCTAATAAGCATCGTTTTGATTATTTCTGTGGTTCCTGCTGTAGTAACATGGAATGCTCGTTTCTCTTTGCCAAAACCATTGCAAAAGAGGGCAACGAAATGGAGTTCCTCAAGTATTTTACTAGACCCGTTGTAACGAACATGGCCCCATTTAGGCCATTTCGAGTGATTTTGGTGATCGTATGACAACGCAATCAATGGGACTAATGTATTTGTCAAGTGTATCTCATCAGGTCCCCAGAATGAAGTAAAAAGCCCTAGCAAAACAAAACACGAAGAAAGAACTCAAAGAAACACTGAATTGGACGAGTTCTGCAAAACTCAGTGGGTTAGGATTATCCGAGCCACACAGGTCGGATAAACACATCAAAATAGGTGGATGATCCGACGTGGACAGGAACAATGATCAGTGGCCGTTGAGATGAAATTCAAACTCAAACAAGTGCACCGGATGAACCGGTGCAGGGTCACCGGAGTATCTGGCCAGCACCGGATAAACCGACGCACGGGCTTTGGTGCAATCTGCAGTGTCTCAGTTGAAGAAAACCAAGTGTGACCGGATGATCCGATGTGTGGAAGGGAAAAGCGTCAGACTAATGGTCGGATCGTGTATCAGAGAGCATGTTTGGGGGATCAAGGTGCTCTCTTAAGGACCGGATGATCCGACGCACCATCGGACAAAGGCGTCGGACTAATGACGTCAGCATTGCAGGCGCAGAAGAAGAAAACTCTTCAGGACCGGATGAACCGACGCCCCGTCGGAGTAACGGGTCGGTCTATCCGACGGCCTCCACGTCAACTATCAGAACCTCAACGGATACATAAGGTCACAGAGTGACCGGATCATCCGACGCTACTTGGTCGGATTATCCGACGCCCTGCGTAGAAAAAGTTTAATGGCTCTAAAATGGCTAGTTAACTTTGAGGGCTATATATATGGGTTCCCCCGGTCATTTGAAGCTTGCTGGAGTTCAGATAAGTCCCACACACATCCTCAACACCTCCAAGCCAACCAAAGTGCTTATTGATCACATCTTTAGGTTTAGCACTAGTTTAGCTCTTGAGTGAGTGAGTGAGTTAGGTTGTGTGCCTTGTGCTCTGGTTCTAGGAGTGAACCATCTCATGTACTCGGTGAGCCGGCCATCCTTGGAGTCTTGGTGACTCGTCGGCAATGTCATCGACCCTCCGGCTTGGTGTGGAGCGGAGACGACAAGCTTTGTGCGGGGGACGTGGAGACCCCCTTCCTTGGTGGAGAAGCTTCTTAGTGGAACCTGGGATCAAGATGACCGTGGATTTGGTGTTCTTGGAAAAGACTTGATTGCCGAGAAGCAATACTCTTTGTGAGTGCTTCAACAACGTGGATGTAGGTGTGTCTTTGTGGCTAACCGAACCACGGGATAAATCATCGTGTCACAAGAGTTTGCGTTCTCTCATCCCTCCTTTAAGCTTCTGCATTTATTTATTGCCATCTTTGTGTGCCTTTACTTTCTAGAGTAGAATCTTGATAGGATTGACTATAGGTTGCATAACTCTTTTGGAATGAGAGTTTTCACACTAGAAGAACACTAGTTGCACATCTAGATAGTATATCTTAGTTTATTTTATGTGCAAATAGTTGGAGCTTGAGATTAAGATTTTTAGTTTGCCTAATTCACCCCCTCCCACTCTTAGGCTACGAGCACCCGATTTCTTTCAAGTTGTATCAGAGCCGGGACTCACACCTCTCACAAAGGAAGCCAATTCCATTGGCAATTTGTGTTACCGGCTCATAGGATCGGTATTAGGCTTCACTGCCTAGTGAGTTAGCTTGCTCGGGAAGGGATGAATTTCTTAGGACCTCCTCCACAGTTCGATGGCACGGGCTTCCAACGATGGAAGATCTTAATGCAATCCCATCTCCAAGCTAAGGGTCTAAATGTTTGGAGAGTAACTAGTGAGGGCATGAAAAACAAAGGTCAACAAGAGAAACAATTTGATGCTATTGCAAAATGTGCTATTTTGAGCTCTCTTGGTGACAACGTATTCAACTGTGTGTTTGCTTGTGAAAATGTTAAGGATATTTAGAAAGCTATTAGTGAGAACCATTAGGGCACAAAAGATGTAGGAGAAGAAAAATATCATGTTCTCATTGATAAACTTAATAGCTTCAAGCAACTTGATGACGAGAATGTCGAATCTATGTACTCACGGTTGAATGTTCTTCTGAATGAGATTAACTCCTTAGGTGCGAAGAAAATTGATGATATAGAGCGCATTCGCAAGATCTTTCACTCTCTCCGAAGGCCGGAATATGATTTGGTGACAACCATTCTCTATGAAAAAGAGCTCTCAACAATGACACCAAATGAAGTTCTCAACAAGGTGATCGCCCATAAGCTTCGCAACGACATCAAACCAAGAGCTACACCTTCTTCACCAACTAATAGCGCTCTCACAAGCAAACAAAAAAGATTATTGAAGAAGATGGCAATCAAGAGAAGCTCAAGTGAAGAGGAAGAAAGCTAATGCTCCTCAAGTGATGAAGATGTCATGTCCCCCAAGCTCTACAAGCAAGTGAAGATCTTGAACAAAAGTTTGAAGAAGATCAACTCGATGGGGTACATGGTTTTCCTCAAAGATGGGCCTCACCACCAACATATGAAGGTTGAGAGCAGATTCAAGAAGAAGAAGGAGAAGAAGCCCAAGGAGGAAGCCTTCGTCGTTCTTGGCGAGTGGACAAGTGGTGGTGAAGAATCAAGCACAAGCTCAAGTGATGAGTTAAACAAGACTTTCACCACCCGCTTCAACATGGGCACGGCCTCATTATCCAACATATGCCTTATGGTTAAAGGTATGGAAAGCGATGTAAGTGATGATGGCTCCGACTCTCCTTCCTATAAAGAACTTCTTGACTTAGTACATGAGCACCAAAGAGCAATTAAGAAACAATCTAAAAAAATATGATGCTCTTAATGATCTTAATGCTACTCTTGCTACAAATTATGATAATTTGTTATGCAAATTCCATATACTTAGTAAGGAGTATGAATAGCTCAAATTAAAAATTGAGAGAGTCACTAAAGAAACAAATGACTCTTTGGAAATGGAGCAATCTACCCCTTATGCAATTCTAATTTCTAAGGTAGATGCTTCACCCTCTTTCATTGATTTAATTGATGAATCTTGCTCTAACCCTTGCATGAGAAATACTATGAGAATGTTGTTGTAGAATCATGTGATGATCTCATTGCCAAGGAGAATGATGAGCTCAAGCAAAAAGTGGAAAGACTCATGAAGGACTTGGCAAGATTGAAGAGCAAGAGCATTGTCCAACCTTCTCAAGATAACCATGAAGACATGGTGAAGAAGCTTGAGAAGGGGTCCACCGTGACATGCTTCAAGTGCCATTAAGAAGGCCACAAGTCCAACAAGTGCTCTCAACAAAAGAAGAAGCTTCCAGATGAGAAGAACAAGAAGAAGATCACAATCAAGAGTTCTCTCATCTACACCAAGCTCAACCGGAAGAACAAGAGCAAAAGCACCACCTATATAATCAAGAAGAATGACAATGGCAAAGTGGTTGCTCACAAGGTTGGGAAGAAAGATTGGAGTTGGAACCACTCCATTTGGGTGCCCAAGAAAGTCATCACCAACATGAAGGGACCTCAAATGGTGTGGGTTCCAAAAGATACTTGAAGCCCAAGGATCGGCCTCGGTGGATTTGGAACTTAGCTTTCAAGATGATGAGAAGGTTCAAGCCAAAGAGGCAAAGCTCACAACTT
Source organism: Panicum virgatum (assembly GCF_016808335.1). Taxonomy (NCBI): domain Eukaryota; kingdom Viridiplantae; phylum Streptophyta; class Magnoliopsida; order Poales; family Poaceae; genus Panicum; species Panicum virgatum. The sequence continues at coordinate 3,004,172 of NC_053146.1, forward strand.
GGACATTTGGTGCTCAAATCTCCCATAAGGTAATGGGAGCTAAATTTCAATTCATGCATCATATAGCTCCATTATTTTTGCTAGGATGTTTGCATGCCTTGGATTTCCAAGTGTTATATATGGTGGGTTGCTTGTGTCTTGATCTAACCCATAAACAACCTATATGGTTTGATAAGTGTGTAGAAAACTACACAAGATCACTTTTTATGGTATTTGGACTTCATAAGGTATGTGTTTTATTTGTATACCATGAACACAATCTATAGGGTAAACTTTCCATTGTTGTCATAAACAATGTGCATATATTTGCTTGGTAATTCAAATACTAAATGCACACATTTAGGGGGAGTTCATCCTGTGGTTTGTGATTTTGGAGACTAACGTGTTTGCAAGTTTATCTTTTGTAGTTTTTTTTTCCGGAGTTAAAACTCTAAGATAATGTTGTTCACGCTCAATGTGAATTAACAACTCTATAAGAGTGATTAGATAAAATAGTGTGCTTTCATGCATATTGAGCCATGCTCTATTGAACTTAAATTTTCATATCTAAGTTCATAGGCTATGTGTTCATACATTTGCCCACCTTGGAGTACCCAAGTGCCTTTCACTCATATTCTTTCAAGTGGTACAACCAAGGTAACTAAGTGTCTCCCGGAGGTATGCAAGGTTCTAAAACTCTTTCAATTGGAATCTTTATCTTTTCTTAATCTTTTAGAGCTACCTCCATGTATGATATGGTCTAAACTTTCTTGCCCAAATGTCCAGTTGTGCACTTGATTTATACATTATCTTTTCATGCACACACTTATGGAAAGCTTAGCTCATATCATGCTAGTTTCGTGATTTTGTGATCCACCTTAGTAATCGTTCAATTGGTATCTTCATTGATATCATACAGTTAGATCATGATTCATGGAACTAACTCCCTAGGCTACTAACTCTTTCCTTTGAGCTATATTATTTTGCAAGGCCTTTTTAGGTGATTTGACTCCAAAGGGGGAGAAATGTGGATCAAAGCAAGTATCTCCCAAAGGGGGAGGAGTGTCTTCCAAAGGGGAAAAAAAGGGAGAAGAAAAGGAAGAAAAGGGGGGAAAATCATGGATTTATGGGGAGGCCAAGCCGACATTGGATGGTGGTAAGCATCCAAACAAGTGTAAGTGGTTAAAATTATCAATTTTTGCAAATTTATGCTTCCTTTGATTGTGTTGTCATCAATCACCAAAAAGGTGGAGATTGTAACGAACATGGCCCCATTTAGGCCATTTCGAGTGATTTTGGTGATCGTATGACAACGCAATCAATGGGACTAATGTGTTTGTCAAGTGTATCTCATCAGGTCCCTAGAATGAAGTAAAAAGCCTTAGCAAAGCAAAACACGAAGAAAGAACTCAAAGAAACGCTGAATTGGACGAGTTCTGCAAAACTCAGTGGGTTAGGATTATCCGAGCCACAAAGGTCGGATAAACACATCAAAACAGGCGGATGATCCGACGTGGACAGGAGCAATGATCAGTGGCCGTTGCGATGGAATTCAAACTCAAACAAGTGCACCGGATGAACCGGTGCAGGGTCACCGGAGTATCCGGCCGGCACCGGATAAACCGACGCATGGGCTTTGGTGCAATCTGCAGCGTCTCAGTTGAAGAAACCCAAGTGTGACCAGATGATCCGACATGTGGAAGGGAAGAGCGTCGGACTAATGGTCGGATCGTGTACCAGAGAGCATGTTTAGGCGATCAAGGCACTCTCTTAAGGGCCGGATGATCCGATGCACCGTCGAACAAAGGCATCGGACTAATGACGTTAGCATTGCAGGCGCAGAAGAAGAAAACTCTTCAGGACCGGATGAACCGACGCCCCGTCGGAGTAACGGGTCGGTCTATCCGACGGCCTCCACGTCAATTGTCAGAACCTCAACGGATACATAAGGTCACAGAGTGACCGGATCATCCGACGCTACCTGGTCCGATTATCCGACGCCCTGCGTAGTAAAAGTTTAACGACGCTACCTACGTCTGCGTGGACCCCCAACTTTTTTTGGAAGCACTTTCTGCTGCAGAGTAGAGAAGGCAACCATCATGCAAGGGTATTTGGGGTGATTGCAGATGAACTTTCGTTCATCCAAGATTACTATTTCTCATCGCTTCCGGTCTCCTATTCGAAGCATTGGCTGCCCATCGTGAGTGTCAGTATCTCACTCCTGAGCATAACTTACTGCATCTTGGCTACAATATTCATCATGATGGGGCTAATATCAAATTGGAAGAGCAAATATAACCATCAGCTACGCTGTCATTTCTGGTGTAATGATAAGCACTTGATAAGCAACAGGCAGGATAAAAATTTTGGATTCTTCGTCTTCGATGACATTCCTTTATTTTTGCTTCTAGCACTGGTGATGCTTGCGGAGGTGAAGTACATAGCCTCCTACATTTGCTCTAACTAGACCAAAGTATCCCTCATATGCTACTATATAAGGCATGCCTATTTGCAGCATTATCAGCGCGTGCAAGAATGGTTTGGCATTCTGCTGCAGTGCAAATGGGGGCTAATGAAGCATTGGGATGAAAAAATTGGACAGAGCTCAATATTGGTGCTCCATCCAAGAAGAACCCTGCTAGTTCTTCTCAGACGTCTCCTCGGTCTCCCTGACCTAGATAGGAGTGTGAAATTGCAAGAAGTGGTGAAGGTCCGCATCATCGACACTTTGAGACGCAACAACCATGACGGGCACCAACTAAGCAATGGCGTAATAAGATCTCCACGCCAAGGCCGAGCAGGCGAAATGTTCCCCAGCTGGGCCTTCAGTAGCAATGGCACATCTGAGACCATACTTACATGGCACATCACCACATCCATCCTTGAGATGAGGCACCAGTACCATCATGGTCAAGGAGGACATGGTTCTTCTATGTTTGATCTGAATTGCAAGACCACAGCTACTCAACTGTCACAGTACTGCGCATACCTAATGGCCTGGTCTCCAGATCTTCTTCCAGATGATGATGAATGGAGCAAGAGGCTGTATGAGACTGTCAAGAAGGACGCCAAGCGTGCCCTCGCGGGGCGTGTTGTGCCGGGATCGTTGACACCACCAATGCCCGAGTATGAGCAGGTGGCCCAGTTGTTACAAAGTGTGGATTCCGAGTATGATGTGCTCAAGAATGGTGCGAGGCTTGGAAAGCAACTGGTGGCTGAAGGCGAGGAAACGGCATGGGTGGTACTGGCTGAATTCTGGTCAGAGATGATTCTGTACATCGCTCCGTCAGGCAACATTAGAGGTCACTTGAAGGCCATCGCACGGGGGCGGCGAGCTGATAACGCTCCTCTGGGCGATGCTCACCCATGCTGGGATACTGAGTCGGCCTGGTGATGATAATGCCGGTGGCCCTGCTACTAGTGAAGCTGGTTCTGCTCGATAGAATGGTTTCCATGTATAGGGTATGCAGATGGTTTGGCTATCTTCTCTTGTCTGTCTTTTGGGTTCTTGAATCTTTTTTTTTAAGACCTAGACAACTTGTCCACTGTCCAGCATTTATTAATAAGCAGCAGGGGGAGAGAGAGAGAGAGAGAGTTTACATGGCGTCAGCAGCGCCTGTTACTTTTTTTTTTTTTGCGAAATCAGCAGCGCCTGTTACAACTTCCTTTCCAAGGCAGTTTGCTGGAAAGACCCAACACCGACAGCTACTACTCACGCAAGGTTCATGATGAATCTTGATCGTGTGTGGTATCTTAATTAATTGCATCACTTCTTCTCAATGGAGCCTGTACGATCGGGTTGGCCACTTTTCTACTGGTGGGCATGGACTTTGTGAGTTTAGCCTTCGTTATGTAGCCGAACATTATTATACATATTGTTCAAGGTACAATAATATGAGTCTACCTAGCAATTACAATGTCCGAGTCAACAACTGTATTGTAACTTGTTGGAGTACAGTGAACTGTCAGCAATTTATTTATATTATAAGGCATAAATTAAAGTCCAACAAGCAAGTTAAAAGTTGTAGCATTCTGCAACATCACTACCACATTTATATAAATATATTTAATAAGTACATATAAAAACTTTGTAAAAGAAAATTTATGTATTCAAGGTGACCACATCTTATAATTAACCATCGGACTTACATGCTAAAAAATGCACCGATATTCAAGACGATTAAATATTAAAATCAAACTCCAAATTTAGACATTAAAAGGTATATGAGAATATGCCAACGTGACATAGAAAAATTGAAAATTCAATATCATTCCTCAAGAAAAAATATAAAAAACTAGCTACCCGTGCTATTAGCGCGGGCCACCTTACTAGTTATATTAATAAGGGAGTGTTAAAAAAAGTTAAAAGAAGCTACCACGCTCGCCGAGAGGGTCTAGAAATTCTCACATTAATCTAAAAAAGGAAAAAAATTTGCACCGTCGGATTTTATGAAGATCTAACGGTCTACAAAAGAAAAGGATTTGCATTGTCGGATTTTATCAATGTATTCCACGTGATAATATTGGAAAGAGATCTCAGATAGGAAAAGGAGTCTGGCCATGACAAAAAAAAAACCCCCGAAGAGTAACGTCGTTACAAAATCTATTGAAAAGAGATTGAGTCGGACAGAAAAAAGAAGTCTAGCCATAAAATAAAATATTTGATATTGCGTAGAAGATACGTATATGTTTTTGGAAAAAAAAATCTATTGAAAAGAGATTGACTCGGACAGAATACGTACATGTTTCCAACCATGTTGATAAATAGACAGGCAACTATCTGATTTCAAACTACAACCTGTACGAGGGCCGCGTGGACAGCAGAACAGGCGGCCATCACAGAGGGCCGCCGCTCGCCGGACCAGGGGCAAGGCGGACAGATAAGATGCGGATGGCAGCAGCAAAAAGCAAGGCCGCGCCCGGAGTCTCCGCGCCCTGCATCGACATGGGCGAGCGGCACGAGAGACCGTCCAAGCGCGCTGCCGGCAAGAGGGATACACCCGAACACTCAGTGCACCACAAACCGAAGCGGCGGCCGGCGTGGCGACCCGGTGCGGCGGCAACAGGACCCCCGCGCGCCGCCGGCAGTAGGGCCGCATTCGGACCTCCGCGCCGCGCGGACCAAAGAGGAGGATGATGCAGCAGAATAGGCGGCCATCACGAGAGATGCCGCTCGCCGGAGCAACCGATGGAGCAGGCAACATGCGGAGGCCGCCGGCTTCAATGGTCCAGGGATTCGACGGATGTCTTTAGGCCTTTAGGGGGCAGGTATAACTGGTCATTTCCATTCATTTCCAATTATTCTAAAAAAATACAATATCCTACAACAAATTGGGATAGTTGAAGGATATTTCACGATAAAGAGTTAATCAAAGAGTTAGTAGAATATGATAACATATATTTTAACTTCAAGCTAAAATAAAAAGATAATTATACTAGAATGCGCTTTTTCGCCGCTCTGGACAGGAGCGCTAAATTGGGATAGCTGAAGAGTATTTCACGATAAACAGTTAATCAAAGAGTTAGTAGAATATGATAATATATATTTTAACTTCAAGTTAAAATAAAAAGATAATTATACTAGACTAAATGAATTAGGAAGGAAATAAAAAAGTATAAAAATAAATAAAATGTAAAAAAATAAAAAAAATCAGTTTGAATTGATGTTTCGAAGCAAATGACTTACATAAAAAGTAGGAGACATATCAAGTGCAAACCAACCTGGGAGGGGGATTTGCAAAAGTGTGATTACCCAATTAAATACCTATATTTTCTATGCTATTACAAGTGCTGGTACAACATTTAATCTACGTCTACCTTTAATTCACTATAACAAGGAGTGAAATCTAAGGTTTGTTGGATGCTTTCTAGATGCTCTAAAATATATACCAACTAGGCTGGAGATACTTTCGCTTAGTAAAATTCAAATTATTGCAAGGCACAAATGGAAGTCCACCATCTAAGGCCCTCTTTGGAGAAGTATCCCAGGATTATTTTTTAGGCTATTCTTTAGCCATAGAAATAGCCCTTCATCAAAATAAGCCTTGAGCTATTTGGATTCAAGGATTATTTGGCATTTTAATACACTTTCACAATCATTGGAGTCTCAATATTTGTCTCTTGCTGGAGTGGACCCCACTCAAAATAATCTAGATATCACCTCTTGGGGGCATAGTTTTTTTGGAGTGGGTTATTTCCAAATAGACAAAAAATAACACACCTGTTTGGCTATCTATAGGGTATTTGATCTATTTGAGAGATGATAAAAAATAACCATGGATCCAAAGAAGGCATAAGTTACAAGTTGTAGGCTTCAAAAATAACAATAACACGCATATATAAATGTATATGAAAGATACATAAAAATTAGAAAAAGACAAATGTGTATTCAAGGTGAGCCTATATTACTATTACTCATCAAACTTGGTATTACGTGGTACATTATGCAGCTATATTTATGGTGACCTAAAATTCAATTTAATCCTAAAATATTGCAAGTTAAACTATCAAATATATCAACATGATATGAAACAAATCAACTTTAAAATTGATAGTTGATATGAACACCTATACATGGAAAGCTGCAAGTACTACTCTAGGAGAGCAAATCAAAGATAAATAAATTGCTGAATACATCTCTTTGGCAAACTAAAAAAAATTGTTAAAAAATACTAGCTACCCGCGCTATTAGCGCGGGCCACCTTGCTAGTTTATTAATAAGCAGCAGGGAGAGAGAGAGTTTACATGGCGTCAGCAGCGCCTGTTACTTTTTTTTTTTGCGGAATCAGCAGCGCCTGTTACAACTTCCTTTCCATGGCAGTTTGCTGGAAAGACCCAACACCGACAGCTACTACTCACGCAAGGTTCTTGATGAATCTTGATCGTGTGTGGTATCTTAATTAATTGCATCACTTCTTCTCAATGGAGCCTGTACGATCGGGTTGGCCACTTTTCTACTGGTGGGCATGGACTTTGTGAGTTTAGCCTTCGTTATGTAGCCGAACATTATTATACATATTGTTCAAGGTACAATAATATGAGTCTACCTAGCAATTACAATGTCCGAGTCAACAACTGTATTGTAACTTGTTGGAGTACAGTGAACTGTCAGCTATTTATTTGTTTACTAACGATGGTCACAACGAACCAGTGCTGCTAATCGTACCTTAATCTTTGATCCGAGCTAGCTAATTTTTGCTTTTTAAACATCCCTATATATATTTTTTGAACGAAGACATCCCTATATATATAAGAACATCTTATCATGTAGGGCCTCCCCTGCTGTTCTGAGAGCTTTTGTCTTAATTGCTCCATCACCTAATGGTGATATATGGATTAGACGTAACTAACCGTACATGCATTGTTTAGTGTCAGTTAAGCAAGGAACATATTCAAAGCCACTAGACAATGTCAGGATTAGACACTAATCATCAGTCAAAGATTTCAATTAGGCACAAGCCGACCATAAAGTGCCTGTAGATAATAATGCATGAAAGTGGGATCGGAACAAAGGGTCAACAGTCACAAAACATAAGAAAATAAAACATATCTTACTTTTGTTATTATCAGGGCAGTCCCAAGCATCTGATTACTAGGATAGTTCCGATAGCATTAAATAGCTTGTCATGTAATAAGCAATTCGTTAAGGTGGCAAGAGTATTAAGCAAGGGAGACAAGGAAATAATTTTTCATGCAAGAAACTATGTCACGTGAGAACTAAGAAAAAAAGAAGGGGATAAGGTCATGAAAAGAAAGAGAGAGAGAGAGAGAGAGAGAGAGAAGAGGGAAAATTGGATGATAATTTATTTTGAAGAAATTAGGCATTGGAGACTATGTGCAGTGTCTATATTGTCTTGGGTTGAGATTGCCCTTAAGCCATCAGATGAGATGTGATGGATTATGTGTTAATTGGTTGCATGTCAAATTAAGATATAATAAAGCAGGCTCAATCTAAGCATAAAGCCTAACAAAAGAAGAAACAAAACACTGCTAGCTTCCAATATCACCCGGCTTAACTAATCTTTTGGATATCATAATGAATGTACTTTGGTTTCCATTTTCCTACTATAATGGAAAAGGGGTCGATCATCATCCCATGTTTTCTTTATCTTTTTTGTATTGTAAGCAACGTGTCAAGCTGTTTTATTTGTTCTTCTTTTCTTCTTTTTTTTGGGGCCCAAGGGCCTAATTACGTTACTCTTCACATTTGGGGTCTGGTTTAGAATAAGAAAGGAGACTCCTCGCTTCATTCATCCTAAGTGATAATGTCCTGAAAAGTATACTAAATGATAGAAGAAGAGACAATTTGTCTTCTTTCTTTTATATGATCACCTTCCTCACTTATATCACACCCTAAACTATTTAATTTTGGTTTGTGAGCATAACACTATTTAATATAACAATTTTTTCATAATTTCTGAAATTTTTCAACATTTATATTAATTCTAAAAACAAATTAATATGAATTAAGTTATATTTTTTCCCTTGATGCATCCATATCGCTTGCATTGCGAGTTGATTTGAGTGAAAAACATTTAAAAATTCGATAGATATAAATTCATTCAAAATAGAATTCGAGTTAGCTCGAATCCTAAATTTCTTTTGGGCCAAAGCCTTTCCAGTCCCAGCCCAGCCCCCACCACCGCTAACGGCCCGAGCCCGTGAGAGGCCCTATCTGGGCCCAGTCTGGCGCAGCCGCTGCTGCTCGCCAGCTTCTCTTCCCGTCGCCGTGCGCCTGCGCCGCCACGCCGCCATGGCGTGCGTGCCCAGGGCAAGGCGCCGCCAGGCCGCCCTCGCCCCTCGGTCCCGCGCCCCTACGAAGCTGCGCGTGCGCTGAGCCCCCACGCGCCATGCCGCTCGCGTCGCCCGTCCGGCCGTCCCGCAGGGCCGCCCGCCGCCTTGGCCGCCGGAACCGAGCGATGTCGTCGGTTCCCGGCTGCTCAAATCGCCGTCTCCGCTCCCCAGCTGTCGAAGCCATGACTACCACGAGCTCCGAGACGACGTCCCGTAGCTCCTCCTCTACTCGCCGTCCCTGGAGGAGCGCCGCCACGAGGAGTGGACCCCGTGCAAATCCGACGCTGGTGATTTCAGCGAGGAAATAAAAATTTCTGGTGTGGGTAGTTCAAGCCAACACCAGGTGTGTTGTGTGTGTATTTGGGACTGGGTGTGGCAGATTGGCAGTGGTTTTCAGTTCTTTCATTCAGTTGTTCATTATTTCCATAATTGCTTGAAAGAAAAAGTACTCAAAAAAGCTATATATGTTCATGTCCTCGATTCTTATTAGTAGTTACTATAAGTTTCTTTAGATATTCCAAAAGAAGAAGTCTGCCTATAGCCCATACTTATTAGTTATTACAACAATCATCATCACATAAGCTGAACATCTTGTAAGGAGGTAAGGAGTATTTCGTTTCTTTGGGAAGCTCTCTGGAGGAAAGCTAAGGGATAAATTGAAGCCATCAAACCTGCACTGGGATGATTAGTGCTGGCAGAACTATGTACTTAAGTACACAGCATGGGACAAAGCATTCATTAATTTTTGAAAGCTACATACATGCACTAGGTAGGAAAAGGTACAAAGAGACTTACAACTCTTAGTTGCACCACAACGTACATCTTAATTTTGGATGGGGCAGGGAATTGCAATATAATAATGTGCTGCAGGTTGAGGATTACTCCTACTCATATGCCCTGATCTGCACAAGACTTGAGCTATATATATATATATATATATATATATATATATATATATATATATATATATATATATATATATATATATATATATATATATATATATATATATATATATATATATATATATATATATATATATATATATATATATATATATATATATACAAGCATGCATTTTAGCGTAGACATGCACAGCCATTGATCAGTACTGATCTGCCGAGATTAAGACAAGGTAACCCCTTTGATTGTTAACTCATTCTTATCTGCCTCGGTGGAATTAATAACCAGTTGATACTGCTATGCTTGCATTAATTTTCTACAATGGCTTCTTTCTAAATATCATTTTGTGCTTTTTTTAGCTATTTCTTCCGTTTCACTATGTCTGTCAATATATGGCCTTTGTAGAAAAAGTTACAAAGCATTTGTCCACCGAAATCAAGAGTATAGTTATGTTATTTCCACGCATAACCCTAATTGAAATACTTTGAGAAGATTGGTTTCAGCATGCTATTATTCATTATGATTGTGGATGGTCATTTTACACTAGCTTTTCTTGATCTAATATGTCCTTTATTAGTGAGCATGATTAGTTCCTTCTAACATTATTGAAATTTTGGTGATCAGCTGGCCTATGGATGGATGGCATTGCATCGTGAATGCTACATCGCGCGAACAGCTCCAGTGCTCTAGTGATGCCATTAACACCTTCAGCAATACCATGAGATGGCAGATATGGAAGGGGAATGCATTGCTGCTGACGAGCCCTGGCATCATAGGTGTCTTAGTTGGGATAGGCGGCTACGGCCAGCGTTACCGCTACCATCCCTTCACCCGTTTCATATTCCTTGGAGCCAATACACTATTCTTGCCCATCCTCTCTTATGTCGTCTCCACCCTTGACGACAGCTCCAATGATTATGTCAGCTCAGTAGATAACGAATGCACAACACCCATCTTGGCTGCTTTATGCCATTCTAACTTCCACCCATGCACTGTCATAACATGGGCATTCCTTGTTCAAATTGCCACCATCAATACTACCCCAGTTCTCGCCATCAATCCTAGAGGAGGTCGAACTGTAGGACCCTCTCTCGAGCTACTTGTTAAGGTTATATGGACCTTTTACCTGGGTGCTAGCATCACCAAAAGCCGTTTTCTTAATGCAATCTTCGGAGTATTGCATGGTAAAGACCGCACACCATCTAGCTCTGTTTCCATCTGTGCCAGAATTATGTTTGCACCTTCTGTCCTCATCTGCACCAAAATTGTGTGCAAATACTTTGCATTTGAAAAGGCGCGGCTATCATTTGAAGTAGGATGCAATCCTAGCCTTATTTTTGGGTACATGAAGCAGCTGGAACGACAAGAAAGTAGTCAGCCTGGTGAATCAGTGGTAGCTGAGGATGCCCCTCCTCCTCTCTTGGTTATGGGAGAAGATAGGAGACAAGTGGTGAATTAATCCTGTGGGTATGTGTTCACCAATGGCTCAGGGATAATGGGGATTGCAACCACTGGCTTGGTGACCCTTGATAAAATTTGGCAGTTGGAGAATGTTCATCCTATGATGCCAAGACTAAAAGACTTGTGCTTGTCCTTTGCATTATTCAAGTTATTGAGATGCCGATTTGCAAGGTACAAAATTACTAATGTTCGCTCTGTGAGGATGCTCAAGTTTTTCTGCAGCTTGCTGCTAAAGGATGGTGGACATGACAGGATGTTCAGGGTGGTTGCAGATGAACTTTCTTTTGTTCACGATTATTATTATTCATCCCTCTCAATATCCTACGCTAAGTGCTGGCTGCCCATCTTGGTTATTTTTCTTTCCCTCTTGAGCATAAGTTACTGCATCGTGGCTGCATGTTTCATTGTGCTACTTGCAGCTAAAGAGAACAAGAATGGCTATTCCAGACAAATCCATTGTAAATTCTGGTGCACTCAAGTACAGGAGGTAAGCATATGGCGACCTGAAAACTTCGGAAGCTTGTATTTTGATGTGGTGCCGGTATTTTTCCTCCTTGCTCTGGTCCTGATTTCTGAGGTGAGGGTTATGGCTTCCTACATTTGCTCCAGCTGGACTAAAGTAGCCCTCACATGTCACCATGTCAATTCTACCTCCTTGCAACGTCCACTAAGAATGAATAGTTGGGTTGCTAGCCTTTTGCTGAAGTGCAGATTAAAGATAATGGAGCACTGGGATGAAACAATAGGGCAGTGCTCAGTACTTGTGCTTCACCCAAGACCAATCCTGTTTGACTTTATCAGGCGTATTCTCCGATTGCCTGACCAGGAGAGGAAGGTCAAGGTACCGGCAGCGGTGAAGATTTGCATCTTCGATGTGCTCAGAAGCAGTCACAGCAATGAGTGCTAGCTAAGCAATGGAACAGCATCTCTCCACCGGAGCCAACTTGGTGAAAGCTTCCTCTGGGCCTGCAACAGCATGGGTACATCTGATATCATACTTACCTGGCACATCGCCACATCCATCCTTGAGGTGAGGCACCCTTACCGACCTGATCAAGAGGAAGGTTCTTCGACGATTTGTAACCAACACAAGATTGCTGCCACTCACCTGTCACGGTACTGCGCGTACCTTGTCACCTGGTGCCCAGAACTTCTTCCTGACGAGGATGAATGGAGCAAGAGCTTGTACAATGCTGTCAAGGAGGATGCCACACGTGTCCTCGCTGTCCGGGCTGCAACCAGGACCAGGCCGTTGACACCTGAGGTTGAGTACCAGGATCTAGTGCAATTGCTAAGTGAAGACTCCAAGCATGAGGTTTTGAAGAATGGCGTGAGGCTTGGAAAGCAATTGGTGGAGTTGGTCGAGGGTGAGGAAGCAGCATGGGCAATGCTCGCCGGCTTTTGGGCGGAGATGATTTTGTATGTGTCGCCTTCGAAGAATCTGAAAGGTCATTCGATGGCCATCGCCCGCGGCAGCGAGCTGATCACGCTCCTCTGGGCGTTGCTCTTCCATGTTGGGATCGTTAATAGGCCGGGTGAGCCCGATTTCACTGCAACTACTGCTGGCGTTGTTTGATACATGCGGCTCCAATTGTATCATGCAATGTTCTTTTACCATACTTCGTGGTTGGTCTTGTTGATGTAGTCTCTGTCCACATTATGTTTGGAATTTTGGATTATTCTCAGTTGTGGTGTGTACTTAATTTGATGTGTAGAGTCCTTTTTACAGGATGACCATTGAATCCATTCGAGATGTGGCACACCTTTCTAAATTTTGATATTCTTGTGAAAATTGTATCTTTGTAATAATAAGTTGGATCTGAATTGTTTCAGGCCTAGGTTGTTGTCCTATACTGCTGTGATGCAATGCAAAAATAGTTTCTGCACTCGTATTTGTGTGTTTCCTAAACATAGATATATTGCAGTTTTGATTGATTCTTTTTATGAGCAGAGAAGTGAGCTTGATGCCTCATATATGCTTGCATTGCATCACGGACCCACGGTCATTGTTTTTTCTCTTTTCTTTTGACATCTGCATTTTTATTTGTCAGATCTGGGGTCCGGACGCGCCCCATGCCGGCGATGATGGCATTCATTGCTGCCACCGGCCGGCGGGTCTGCCACTCTGCCTTGCTTGCGGTCTTCTTCTTGGGCGTCGTCTCTGCTTCTCCAGAGGCAAAAGCATGGCGTGTTGGGCAACAAGGGCACTGTACTGCATCACAAGCTAGCCTCCTCATGCATGGTGAGTACTTTGATGAGGTGCTTGCCGTCCAGCACAAGACTAGAATGAGGAATGTTTGGTCCAGAGCTGCTGGATGTTCGCGTCGACTTTTTGCTGGGCTAGTGGCCTTCCCCTTCCATTGGTCCTTGAACAAAGTGACTACCGACTAGTGAATACTGACTATCCCCAGATGCCAACACCGAAAAGAAAAAGAAGGACGTACGGCACGGTTAGCTTTTGGCCAGCCCAAGGTGCTGCAGATCAATCATAACAGGAAATCGTGCATCCGTACCAAGGCTCCCTGAATAATCAGGACCAGGATTACATTAGATGCATGGTCATGGTCCCTCGAAGATATAAGGCTGTTGCAAGCTAGCAAAGCAAAAATTAAAGCAGGAGGCCTAAAGCGTAAAGGCGAAACCCATGTTTGGCCTTTGATGCTCCTGCTGTACTACTACCCAGTGTATATTATCATCTAGTCTATCTGTACCTTCAAGAATTTTTTTTCGACCTATTGCAGTAGCATAAAAAATGTCCCCGAAACCCCTTTCACAAATGCCATTCGTAGTGTTAGAATTACTAGTATATGCTATTTTTTATAATGGTAGAGGTGCGTAATTTATATATGGTATATAGATTGAGAGGGTTCTTTTAGACTATTTTTTATAATGGAGGATGTGATTAATTTTTTAGAAAACTTAATAGGTCAATGCATATTATCATCAATGAAGATTAGAGTCCACCAGTATATTTCTCATTTTTATGAGAATGTATAGGATTTATCTTTTTTTTTTCTAGCAGGTCTCATGACGATTAAGTGAAGGCTCTAAAAGGAATATCCAATTAATAATAGTATGATAGATATTTTTCTTAGATAGAGCTTATCTTCCACAATTCTTAGTTGTTGCTTTGGAGTTTATTTTTCATCTGGTGAGATAATTGGTTGTTAGAAAATTACATAACAAAAAAACTAGAAAATAAGAACTCAGTCATTTCAAACATAAATTTCCCAAACATGTGAAAATCTCGGCCAATTTTCAGTCTAAGGGCGTGGCAATCATCTTCAAGACATGGGAAAGAGTACCTAGGTACAAACAGTCAAAGCAGACTGCATGTGGGCAAAGCTAGATTCTTTCGAAAGATACAAAGTCACTGGCCGGGCCACACGGAATAAAGAAGCGCACGCCTCTTCGACCTGAACTGCTATGGGATGTGGATGACAGTTGCAATGCCCTTCAGGTTGATGCATGCTTACTCTTGCATATGGCCTCTCATCTGCACAAGCCTTTGAGCTATACATGGGTGAGGCCATTGCATGCGCAGCTAGAGATCTCCACCTAAATTATGGTAACTCCAAACTCCTTTGACTATTAATTTACTCTTTTGTATACCTCATAAGTAGAATCCGTAGGCAACTTTACTGGTTGATGCTAATACAGTTGTTGCTTTTCTTATTACACACCAGCCAGCTTCTAATTACCATCGGTTTTTACTTAATTACTACTGCTGTGCTAGCACATATGCATGAGTGTTATTTCTTTTTGGCTCTAATGAGTTTGTAATTTGGCAATCAGCTAATAGCAGGCTCTATGGATCCAGAGAGACCTACCGGGATGATCTGCTCCAATGCTGCAATGCAGGAACAGTTGCGCTGCCCCAGCCTCGCTGTGGCTGCCTTCTACGACACCATGGAACGGCAGATATGGCTGGGGAACGCGCTGCTGCTCACGGGCGCTGCCATGACCGGAGTCATGGTCGGGATAGGCAGCTATGGCCGGCGCTACCGCCACCACCGCTTCACCCGCTTCATCTTCCTCGGAGCCAACACGCTGTTCCTGCCCATCATCTCCTACGTCGTCTCCACCCTCGGCAACAACTCCAATGACTACGTCAACCGGCACAAGGACCGCATGACGACCTTGGCCGCCTTGTGCGACTCGGTGTTCCACCCCTGCATGATCATAACATGGGCGTTCCTTTTCCAGATCGCAGCGATCAATACTACCTCGGTGGTCGCCATTGATAGCAGAGAGGGTCGTAGGGTTCGGCCTCCTCCGGAGCTACTTCTCAAGGGGGTCTGGATCTTCTACCTGGGTGCTAGCATCACAAAGAAACGTTTCTTCCATGGGCTCTTCCGCTTCTCATCTAGTGAAGACCACGAACCGCTCACCCTCATCTGTTCAAAGATTATGTTCACTCCCTTTGCTCTCGTGTGTGCCAAAATTTGGCTCAAATGTTACTCATTTGGAAAGGCCAGGAAATCCTTTGCACTAGGACGCAATCCTAGTCTTGTTTTTGGGTATATGCAGCAGCTACAACGACAGCAAGGGAGATGCGGATGGAATGGTGAGGATGAGCTTCCTCCTGCTCTCTTGGTTATGGGAGAAGACAGTAGGAAAGTGGAGAAGCAACCTTGGGGGTATGTGTTCAGCGAGATATGGACACCGGCCATTGACAGCACCGGCTTGGTGACCCTTGACAGAGTTTGGCAGTTGGACAAGATGCTTCCGACATCATCAACACCAAGCAGACCAAAAGACCTATGCCTGCCCTTTGCATTGTTCAAGTTGCTGAGGTGTCGATTCGCGAGGTACGACCTCGCCAATGTTGGGCTCAAGTTCTTCTGGAGCTTGTTGCTGAAGGACGGCGAGCATGACAGGGTGTTCAGGGTAATTGCAGACGAGCTCTCGTTCCTTAATGATTACTACTACTCATCACTCGCAGTATCCTACTCCAGGTGTTGGCTACCTATCCTGAGCATCCTTATCTCACTCTTGAGCATGGGTTACTGCGTCGTGGCTGCATACTTCATCGTTGTGTTCGCAGCTCAGGTGCACAAGCAAGGCCGCAATCAAATCCACTATGTATTCTGGTGCAATAAGCTGCAGGCCGTGAGCAAATCTCGGTCTAAAAAGTTTGGGAGCTTGTACTTAGATGTGGTGCCGGAATTTCTGCTTCTTGTTTTGGTCCTAATTGCTGAGGTGAGGGACGTGACTTCCTACATCTGCTCCAACTGGACAAAAGTAGCCCTCATATGCCACTGTGTAAAAACTGCCGCTTTGCAACATCCACTGGGAGTGCCTAAATGGATTGTTAGCCTTTTGCTGCAGTGTAGATGCAAGATAACGAATCACTGGGATGAAAAAATAGGCCAGTGTTCAGTACTGGTGCTTCACCCAACTGCAAGGACAACCCTGCTCAGTCTTCTCAGTCGTCTCTTCCATTTGCCAGATCAGAAGACAAGGGTCGAGGTGCCAGTGGCAGTGAAAGTTTGCATTGTGGATGCACTTAGAACCGCTGCCAGCAGCAATGGGTGCCAACTAGGCAATGGCAGAACATCTCTGCACCGGAGCCAAGTTGGAAAAGGCTTCCTCTGGGCCTGCAATGGCAAGAGCACATCTGACACCATACTTACATGGCACATCGCCACATCCATTCTTGAGGTGAGGCACCCTTTTCGGCATGATGATCAAGAGCATGGTTCTTCTCCAGTTTCAGATCAACGAAAGATTGCTGCTACCCACCTGTCAAGGTACTGTGCGTACCTTATGACCTGGTCCCCAGAGCTTCTTCCTGACGAGGAAGCATGGAGCAAGGGCCTGTATGAGGCTGTCAAGGAGGACACTGTGCGCGTCCTTGCCGATCACGCCATGACGGGGCCGCCATTGACACCTGAAGCTGAGTACGAGGATCTGGTCAAGTTGCTAAGTGGAGGCTCGAACCATTCGGTGGTGAAGAATGGTGTGTTGCTCGGAAAGCAGTTGGTGGAGTTAGTTGAGGGCGAGGAGGCAGCATGGGCGATCCTGGCTGGCTTCTGGGCGGAGATGATCCTGTATGTCGCGCCGTCGAACAACCTGAAAGGGCATAGGAAGGCCATTGCCCGCGGCGGTGAGCTGATCACACTCCTCTGGGCGCTGCTCTTCCATGCTGGGATCGTTAGTAGGCCTGATGGAACCGGCAATGCTGCCACCACTGGTGGAGGTGTGTAATGGCCGGCCTAATTGTTGGGTTTTTGCTAGTGTGCAAAGTGTGCAAGCATGCTTCTTGTTGATGTAGTGTGGCAATAACACTACTTTCAGCAGGGGACTAGGGGAGCCCTATTGGACCATAGAATGGATGTCACCTTTCACAGTAATGACATTTTTGTGAAACTGTATCTTGCTAGCTAGGTTCAATATGAAGTGCATGTAAATACGGATTCACAGTCATTAGCAGTCTGGTTCATTGCTTTTCTCTTGTATAGCTGTGTAAATCCTGATAATACAGAGGCTGGAATACGATTCAAGAAATTTGTATAAACTCAATGTGAAAATCTTGGATTTAATAAAATTTCCCTAAGAAAAATGACTGAACGAGTGCGATGCAATCCAGAACTTGTTTGTATATATGGATTCGGCCAAGTTTGTTTCTGGATTAACCAATGGCGATTCGGCCAAGTTTGTTTCTGTTACGCAACATGATGGGCCCAGTTGTTGTTTAGGTTCAGATTTTTCATGGGCTTTTACCTTGGGCCTTCTATTGGTCAATGCAGCCACCTTTATCAGCGTAAAAAAAAAACACCATTACATCCCAGTCCCAGCCATCCAAATCCGGATGAAATTTGAGACCAATTTTGGGTGACCAGATACTCAGAATCAGTCAGTTTTTTTTGGTAGATAAAGAGGCAACAGAAGGGAAAAAAAGAGTGAAAACCGCCACTGAATCAAACCAAAGAGTCTCCCTCAGGCAAAACAATTGAGACACACTTGAAAAATGTGCAAGCCAATGCAACCTGGAATTGATCCTGCATCGCTTTGGAAATAACAATGATTGTTTCAAAGCTCCAATAATCTTCAGAACGCCCGTGTCCCATCCCATCCCAGCCCTTTGGTCGCACGCGCCTGCCTGCTTGCGGCTGGCGGCACGAGCTAGGCAGCTAGCCAGCAGGCAAGCAGCAGAGTGACGCAGCCGCCATGGCCGGGCAGGCAGGACGAGTCCAGCTGGGGCATCTCTATCTCTATCTCTATCTCCATCTCTATCTCCATCTCCATCTCCATCTCCATCTCTATGAAAGCTGACCCTGCAACCTGGCCAAAGCCAAAATCGAAGGCTCGCTAGGCCACGTCGCTCTTATTTCTCACCCGTTCGATTATGATCTAGCGGTTAAACGGATTACCACGCTCGGCGACCTTACCGTTGTTTCCCACCGCCGCTTGGCCTCCTCGTCCTACCGCCGCCTACGTCCGTCTACTCCGACCTCCATGGCTTGAGGAGAGGGCGCTCCATCCGTTGCGCCGCCCCGGCGGTCGCAGACGAATCGATCAGGACGGCGACGAGGCGGAGCCGCGAAGGAAATGGGGAACATCGTTGTGTTCGCGAGCCTAATGCTGCTTAACTACTTCCCCCAGCATCCATTCCTCCTTGTGTCATCAGTCACTAGGCAACGACAAGTTCAACGCGGCGTGTGGCGAGGGAGTCAATTCCTCCTCGCCGATGTCCACTCTACTCCGGCAACCCTCGTCGCCCTCCATGCTAGCTTCCGTGGACTCTGGTGTTGGAGCTCACGCCGCTGTCTACTATCTCACTAGTCGTCAACTCCATTTGCTTGCGACAGAGCAGATAGCCTCGGTGCCGGCCAGCCGCAAGTCGTAGCGGCGTCGCCTCCGCCACAGGGTCGAGAACGCGGGAGCCTGTGGGCGCTGTCGCCAGCCCCACCTCCACGGCTCCACGCATCTAGTTCCAGCTCCAGCTCCACTCCAGGTTCTGTACTCTCCCCCACCTTGTTGTGAGGACATAAGGCAAGCACTACATCAATCTTCTATACCGCAAGCAAGCTGGTTCGGCAAGGATGTGCTGCTAGCACAAAGTTAAATTTTCTTTCCCCCGAAGCCCCGCCAAAGTGTGGTTACCGGTGACTTCCTTCATTTACTTCCATGCCCATTTACTGTTTGATGAAATGTCAATGTAGCATGTAAATTTAACTGAGAAAGCATGCTTTACCGAAGCACTCATTGATCTTCCTAAGAAAAGTGAAAATTGACAAAGGAAGCAATTATTTATTATTATGTGTCAAGTATTAGTTTTCATCCATTTCTTCAATTTCCAGCAAGAAATCTTCTTGAGCGCATTATATCTGCCTCTAGCCCCAATGTTTGCATGCTACTGGGCATTATACCGGCATGCATGCTCAGAATAATTAAGCACAAAGCCATTACTTTGCTATGTTCATTCTATTATTGCTCGATATTCAGATAAGAAGTACTGATTCAAAATCTTGTGCTGATGAGAACAAGATAATTGCTCTAGAGTTTGACATATATAACGTAGGGCAATGCATATGCCCAGGTTAAATTTCAACAAAGTAGAATCAACATGATATTAGCGCTGACAGAATTAGTACAATTGAAATAGCAACCACACAATTTTAATATTCTTAAAACTTTTGTACAATATCAATATATACCATTATACATAAGACATGATTGAGTACTGTGAAGGATTACATTTGTAGTGATTCGTTTTTTTGTAGTGTGCTAATCAAATGATTGTGTTGCACTACACGTTGCTGGATATGACAAATATAGCAATTTTCTGTCCTTTGTAATTTCCTGGGATATAACAAAGGACAAATAAAAGGAAAACCAACTAAAAAATTGTGAAATGTCTGAACTAACAGTATCCCTTCTTATTAGGATTTATTCATGTCAGTCCATAAGAAAGTGATGACTGATCGTTAGCCGAGGAGACAGCCACGAGGGAGCCAAAGTCCAAGGGGATGCTCGGCTCCATGGACCATGACTTTTGGGACTAACATACAGTTTGCAACTTTGCATAATCAGAAATGGTCATAATTCCATGAATGACACGGATGCTCGGAGAGGCCTGCTACAACATTTCTTCAGAGTATTGATGTTTATGAATAAAGCTAAAAGACATTTCTTAAAACATTTGGCTTCTATATTGTTTTGATTATAATGAAAATGGACTCCAAAAACCACTCACTTTACCAGTATCTCAATTGTAACATACAAATCTAAAAAGGCTGGTCCACTCCAATGAGGGCGCGGCAAAGCGCGCCAGTGTTTCTAGTGAAAGTGAGAGCACACCTGACACACACCACACAAACACAGGCAGCCAGATGCTACAGGAGGCTGAGATGGCCTGATGCTCACATGCATGGAGACAGGCACAGGCGAAGGAACGGCATCCACCGGGCCGCCCGGAGCTACCGTCCGTGGCGCCGGTCAAGCGCTAGAGCCCCAGCCGCGCCTTTGATTTTCCAGTGGTCCGCCGCCGGCCGCTGCCTCGTCGGCGTCGATCGCCCAGCACAAAGATCCAATTATTGGATGGTCTGTTGGCTTGTGCATCTTTTTTTTTTTGAAGAAATTGGCTTGTGCGTCTTCAAACAGATGCCTAAGACCATACCCATTATCTTGAAACTCCAAGCAACATTGTGAACGGAACAGTGGAGAGGGATTTGGGTTTTTACTACTTGAAGGCAAATACTAGACAGAAAATCGTACGCAGTTGCTCAGTAGTAGTCTGTAGCAATGGCAGCCACCTAACAATCTGGCGCAGTACGCCGGCCACCATGGAGTGCATCATTTCTCCGAGCTAGGAGTACCTCGCACATACAAAGAGCAGAGAGCAGGTGTTTGTTTGCCATTGTCCCCACGCACTGCACACCAGTGACTTGAATGCACTGATTAATCGCCTCCACCTCCGAGTCAGCACCAAATCGGCCGCATTCAATGCCAAACTGACAAACACCAGATGCATGTTGCCGAGATTAATCACTTGCTTTTTAGATCAGTGTCAGTGCACAATTTCATAGCTCAGTTATCTAAACTGTGAACTAGATAACTGTTTCAGATGGATTTCATAGTAATGAAACTCTCCCCATATCCCATGAAACTCCATCATTTTCTCTCCTTATCGTAATAACAAAATTAATAATATTTATCCATTGAAACCCTCCATGAAATCTTCATTAAAACTGGGCTTAACTGTACAGCAAATTTGATTTGCAGATCCAAATAATAATCTGAATTTCCCCCATCTTCAATCTCACTGGGACAAAATTTAAGGGAGCAATTGCTGTGGGGGAAGGAACCAACGCAACCCAGATGAAGAACAGGAGGAGGATGAACATGATGGGAAAAAGAAAGAAAGAAGTGGTTTTGTTTACATTTTCTGCACAGCAATGGCGAGTGCATGTGTAATGTGTTCTTGCTCATGGATCCAGGATGGTGCCTCCACACCTGCATTTCCAGCTGAGCGGCTTGTAGTTGGTGATGTCGTCCACCCTGTAGGTGAACATGGCGGCGCGCATGGCGGCGGCGGCGGCGGCCACCACGCGCTCCTCCTCATCTGCAGCGCCGGTGGATGCGGCGGCGGCTCTCTTCTGACGGCGATCCTGCGGCACGATGGGCACCTGCACCGCCTCGCAGTGGCCGTAGGACATGCACACCCTCTCGCACCTCGGCGGCCTCGACCCGATCAGAGCCCTCCATCCTCTCATCTCGCCTCTGATTGCTGCTGCATCCTCATCCTGAGCCTGATTCAGCATCACCCACATTTCAAACAAAACTAGTAAAGTGGGCTGAAACATGTAAACAACAAATAAAGATAAAGTGATCCGACAGCAAGATGGAGATGGACAGCAAAATTACCTTGCCGACACCAACCTCTAGTAGGCTCCCTGCAATGGCAAAGAGGTAGTTGGTAATAATCAAGCTTTCCAAGCAATGTGATGTCACAAGAGCAATGGGTGAAGGGGGAGAAAAGAAAAAAAAAATCTTACTGGCATCTGAGTGTGCTACCTCCATGGAAGAGGTGAGGATGAGGAGGATGGAGAAGAAGAGAGGCCGCGGGAGCGTGTGAACAATGCTGCAATGCAAGGAATGGACCATCTAGCTCGTATGTGTTCTTGCTTGGAGACAAGTGATCGAGAGAGTGAGGGAGTGTGGATTAGGGAACGAGCGAGACTAATGCAGAATCAGAGGGTGCTTAATTATTAGGTAGCTGCTTGATCTGAATCTTCAAGGCCTATGTGTGTCAGATTTGCAAACTGGTTGGGTGGCTGAGGAAAGGAGGGAGGAGGGAGGAGAAGAGAGGAGGGAGAGCTAAATAGGATAAGGCATTTGCTATTGAGAGAAGAGAAGAGAGCTAGGAGACGAGATCAGATGGGAGGTGGTGGGATAAGCTAATAGCTAAGCTGTGGGTAGCAGGCAGGCAGAGCATCGTTGGCGAAGCTTTCCAGGTGGCCGCTGCATTCACAGAAATCATGTGCAGTAAGGCAGTGACCGCTGCCTGACTGGTGCTGCATTCACGCGTGTGTCCGGATGCGCGCGTGTGCGTGCCCGTACGTGGGGGACCTCCTGCATGCGTCTGCCCCAGGGAGTAGGGATGAAAGTAGGAACGAAAAAATCCCGTACCGACCGACACCGTATACCACATATACCGATCAAATACCGTTTTTATAGGAAAATTCGAAATTCGGGAAAAATCCGGGAAATTCCGGTAAATACGGAAACGAAATCGGGTGAAGCCTTTTCCCAACCGAATTTTCGGTTCCCGTTTTTTACTCGGAATTCCCGGATTCTTCCCGTTTCTTCCGGTTTACTCATAGGTTCAGTAATGTCGCTGGCCCTCAGTCTAATTTATTAGCTCACAAGCGCGTCCTGTATTGCTCCCTGGCCAAGGCGGGACTAATCGTGGTGCGCTTCTGCTGCTAGCGCCGTGCGCTGCACTGCCAGCCTTGCTGCCCCGGCTGCCCACTCCTGCATGCAGTTGGGCCAGTGGCCACGGCCTGCTAGCCACACTAGGTAGTACTCAAAAGCTATGGGCCAAATAGCTGGAGCTCGTGGTCTATGCATAAGTATTATACTGCTATAACAAAGGAAATATATGTTATGATAATTTAATATGTATAAAAGGTAACATTCGTAGTTATATCGATTCCTCTAGTGCCGATATGCATGACAATAATTTGAACCATGTCTGATGTATATCATATTCTTTTCTTTAATTGTTGTATCATATTCTTATGCCCTAACCTGTGAGCACTAATGCCCTTGCTATGTGAACTCTATTGTGGTGTTAATTTATTTACTTTGGACTATGGTACTATTTTCCTTTATATTATGTATGGTTGTAACCGTTGTATCGAGTCAAACATTCGAAGGGGTTACATAATTCGTT
This sequence comes from Panicum virgatum, assembly GCF_016808335.1. Taxonomy (NCBI): domain Eukaryota; kingdom Viridiplantae; phylum Streptophyta; class Magnoliopsida; order Poales; family Poaceae; genus Panicum; species Panicum virgatum. The sequence continues at coordinate 3,027,711 of NC_053146.1, forward strand.
ATTCCCGCTTTTGAGTACCGATTTCCGATCGTTATCGACATGATTCCGATCGAATTGTACCGTTTCCGATATCCCGCATAACCGATTTTGTTTTCCCGACCGAGCTTTCCCGTTTTCGTTTCTGTTTCCGAATAAAAATGTAAAAACAAAAATGGTTAGGGTATTTTCCCGACCGATCCCGACCGTTTTCATCCCTACCAGGGAGCACAGGGAGTGTTTAGTTCCTAGCCACATCTTGACACACATAATTTTCCATAACCTCACTGCGTGCCCGTAAGAACTAATTAGAATTAACTAGCTTATCAACACGTGCTCCTGTAAAAGTTCATTAATTATTTTAAAAATAAATAATGCAACTAATAATTATAATCATCTATCTCACGCACTTCCATCTATTAAATATTCTAAATATACTATAAAATATATATTTATTATAATATAATCGCAATAGATTTCATTTTCATGTCCATGTGTGTTTGATATATATTTAATTGAACTATTTATTTATGAATTAGTATTTTTATTTCTTTCATCGTACATGAATACATAGTAACACTTATCGTGAGTAGCATTTTTATATAAATAATAAAAATATAATAATAATAATAATAATAGAAATAGTAATTTAGAATTATATTGATATACTTGAATATTTTACTATAATTATACAATTTAGATTCAGATTTAGAGGTTATTTTAATTTTTAATAATGATATAATTGGATAATTTATATACAAATTTAGGGATCTTTTTGCATTATTGGTTTAATGGCATAGCTGGATAATTTACACGAACATTAGGGGTTTACTTCAGATTTTTTTTATAATGGCAGTGGGTGTGTAGGTTAGATACATGTTTAGGAGGTTCCTTTAGATTTTATTCATAATGAAAGGATGGGTAGTTTAGATATATGTTTAGATGGTTACTTTAGTTATTTTTATAATGACAGAGATGGGTAATTTGTTAGAAAAGATAACAGATCCAGTTACTATTATGATTAGAATAGTCAGATGAATGGCCAAATAATTTTGATTTTTGTGAGAATTTTTTAGACTTCTCTATTTTTCTAGGGTACTCACCTAGGATCCTAGGTGGCTTCACATGAAGTCTTCAAATTTACACGAACATTAGGAGATTACTTTAGATTTTTTATAATGGCAGAGGTGGGTAATTTAGATACATGTTTAGGGGGGTTATTTTAATATGTTTATAATGATAGAGGTGGGTAATTTAATAGAAATGATAACAAATCTAATGACTATTATGATTAGAGTAGTCCAGATGGATGGTCAGATGTTTTAGATTTTTGTGAGAATTTTTAGGACTTCTCTATTTTCCTAGACTGTCCACCTAAGATTCTAGTGGCTTCACGTGGAGGTTTCAAAGGAGTCTCCAATTAATAATAGTAAGATATAAAAATAGAACTTATAACTAATAATAATAATTATTATCTATATCACATATTTTTTATCTATTAAATATCCTAACACATATTTTAAAATATATATTTATTATTATTTATTTACAATAGATTTGGTTGTGGTTGTGTGCTTGTGAGCCTGTTTATTTGGTTCGTCGCCAAGGCTGCCACAACTAAGAGCGCGTTTAGTTCCCAAAATTTTTTGGGGAAAATTACTGTAGCAATTTTCAACCGAAGACTAGGAGGACTAAACATGATCTAATTGTAAATCTAATTACACGGATGGACGGGAAATCGCGAGATGAATCTATTAAGCCTAATTAATCCGTCATTAGAGATTGATTACTGTAGCACAACATTGTCTAATCATTGCATAATTAGGTTCATTAGATTCGTCTCGCGATTTTGCCCGGGGGTTGTGGAATGGGTTTTATCAGTTATCCATATTTAACACTCCTAATTAGTGGTTAAACATTCAAAGTTACTGTAGCACACGAAAATTTTTGGGAACTAAACGGGCCCTAAGGTTATTAGACACTAGCATATCAAGTCGTGCTAATGTAAGGACTTTGCATCACACCTCCATATGTGTTTGATTCAAGACCGAGCTGGCCCGACATGTGACTCGTGTTGTGCCTAGGCCACTGCCTTAGCTGTGGGCCGGCACGGTACAACCTGATGAAATGCCCGGCACGATCCTGGCCTGATTAATAGCCGGTCCAAACGAAAACACCTACACCAGCCCATATACTACCATTCCAAACCCTAGCTGCCTAGGTCCTCTTCTAATCCCAGTCGTCGCCATCACTCCTTTCCCCTGGCCTCCTCCTCTTCCCGCTTCGCGTAGGGTAGCCGGTGTCGCCCCCTTCTCGGCATCGCGACCACCTCGTCGTCTCCCCTTGTAGCCGTGCAGTGCAGCAGCTTAACCGCCCCTTTCTTCGTGGCCACGCAACGTCGAGCGGTGCAGGATGGCGGCGAGGTGCGACCGTGCGTGCGGAGGACGGCGACGAGGCGAGGCGAGGTGAGGTCGAGCATGTGGGGAATGACTGCAAGACACGGTCGCGTGGGGAGCGGACGGAGATGAGGCGAGGCGAGGCTGAGCGGGCTGAATGATGACGAGGCACGACCTGATGTGCTGTGAATGGCGGCAAGGTGCGGCCGGGTGGGCTAGGGACGGTGGTGAGGTGAGGTGCGGTCGGGCAGTTTAGGGATGATAGCGAGGCAAGACACAGTCGGGGTGTCACACCCGATTTATGAAGGCAAACCGAATGCATCTCATATGTGCGCCAGGATCAGTTTACACACATATGATTAAACATAAAGTGAATATCACAACTAGTGCAAGCGTAAAGAGAGTATTAAAATCTTTATTACAAAACCGAAAGTCTAAAGCGAATAAATAAACGTCTAAAGAGTAGCAGCGGAAACTTCTTCAGCACAGGCAGATGACTGGGAGACATACGTCTAGAAATCCTCGAAGTCTTCTGGAAACTCCGGGCAGTTGTTATTACGGTCTGAGCAGCAAGTATGCAAGGGTGAGTACACTTATGGTTGATACTCAACAAGTGGTAGGGAAACAACTATAATATATGCAAGGCTATTTCAAGGAATAGCTGACACGATTTTAACTGCACTCAGCAATTTTAGTTGATCATATTTTATTAGCAAGCATTAACTAGATATAAGTATATACCATTAAACCCACAAGATAAGCAATATATGAAGATATACAACATAACCATAAGTAAAACATCGATTTAGATCAACTTCAGGTTCAATTATCATGTGAGGGTCCAAGCCGCTCTTGACCGTGAGCACGGCTAACCGGTTAGTTTTAACTCTGCAGAGGTTGTACACTTTCACCACAATTCGCGTAAAAGCTCCGAAGAACTTTAAACCCAACCATGCAAGTGCGGGCCAAGCACCATATCACACTTCCTTAGGTATGACTGCATAGGGACGCTACGAGGCCTTTACAAAGATTCCCTAACCTATGACAACCCGCTAAGGTTTCAAGCCAAAGTAGTCATAGCACTGCCCTAATGAGGTGATACCTTGCCAAAGGATCATAAAACAATACCAATTGCCCCAAGAGGACTGAGCTATATCCCATCAATGCATCCCCTCTTGCCCTTTCGGTAAGATTGTCACAAGTTAGAGTTTCTAATTAATCAGCCAAGACCAGAGCCATATAGTAATTGTGGTTGTACTGTTTTCTTGGGTGGTTCTCCACGTTCCAATTAACACATATGATCTTGATTAACAATATTAAACCATCATGAACTTGAAGTACAAGTATAGCATTTGTAATATTATCCACCCATATCCAAGGTAAAGCAACTAGCAATAGCTACCCAACATGAAATTAAACCCAAGTTGATCAAGGAATAAGGTAAACAATACTAGGCATGTCCTTAACTCGGTTCCCATCATATTATAGACACATGCATGAACATAAAAGTAAATGTGATAGATTTGGTGATTTCATGGGTCAAAACATGATCAAGGGTCCACTTGCCTTCCTCAAAATGCTACTGGTCCGGTCCTCCGAAGTCTTGATCTTGCTGCTGCTCCTCGAATTGCGGACCGTCTATCGCACCGAACACGCACATGCAAGCAAACAAGTACAAACAATAAGAAACAGTACACCAAACAACATAAACAGTACAAAAAGAGGTTACTAAACTATTCTACTCGTTGCAACGATCGCGTGAGCGTAAAGATCATCGAAAACGGATCTAAAACGAGAAAGTTATGGCTAAAACAAGATCTAAGGGCTAAAACGTAATTAAACCTTATACTCAGGGGTTAAACCATAAAAGAAAGGACTTTTTCGTAAATACTTTTCAACAGCAGTGGACGGCGGGTTAATTTTTGGAAAATCAGAGGGGCTTTAATGCAAAAAGAACACGGTTGACCGTTATCTGACTAGTTGACTTAAGATCCGATCTAATTTGGACCGTCCGATTTAGATCTGACGGCCGCAAGCGGGTCGGGGCTGAGCGGCGGCGCTGGCGGCGGCGCATAGCGCCGGCGGCGAGGCTGGGGCGGCGGCGCATCGCCGGTATGGGCCGAAAACGGCCGTCCGGGATAGATTTCGAGCGCGGCTGGCACTGGGAGCAAGAGCGCGGCGCGGGAAAACGATCTGGGGTAGCTGCGCTAGCTGAGGCGAGCGGAGCAGAGCTCGCTACGGCGCATGGCGGAACGGCGGCGGCGCTTGCTCCGACGAGCTAACGCGCGCGCGAAAAAGCAAGATAAAGGAAGAAAAAGGATCGAAGAGCATCACCACCTTGATGCGAAGCTCCTGGAGGGCTCGAAAGCGGCGGGGGCGCGACGGAACGGCGGCGCAGCCTTGGATCGAGCTCCGGCGGAACTTCAAAGACGACAGCGCAGCTAGGGTTTGCGGAGGCGGCGGCTTCGGTTCGATGGGGGGTTCAGGGGTCGCGGGGCGTTGCTTTTATAGAACAGGGCTGGGTCTTGGCGTGCGGGCCACGCCGGGTCGGGGCGGCGCGCGCAGCGTGCTCCTCCCGGACTCGGGGAGAGTCCGAGTCCTCCCCGAGGTCGGGGATGACGGACGGGCCCCACGCGACAGAGGGAGAGAGGGCGCTGGGCTGGACTGGGCCAGGAGGCGGGGAACGGGCCGGCGCGAGGAAACCGGGCCGCGGGAAGGAAAAGGAAAGTGGGCCGGTTTGGGCTGGAAAAGGGAAGGGGAAAAAGAAAAGCCTTCTCATTTTCTGAAACGATTCAAACTCTTTCAAATTAAATTCAAACCCAAGGATTTGAATTTAAATTGAATAACAAGCAAATAAAGATGCAAACCAGCATGAAATGCACATACCTATTTTTCTTATATTTATTTTATGGCTAAATATTTTATTTGATTCCCGACAAATGCTCTAAATTCAAGATAAATTAGATGAAACCTTATCGAGCCTACAGTAAACCTAATCAAATTTATTTAGGCTCCTAATTTGAAAATACGGGTGTTACACGGGGGGGATGGTGGTGAGACGTGACCGGTGACCGCCAGCAGGACCGACCGCGGCATGACCAAACCGTCGGGCTGGCACGGTACGCTCTACTGTTTCTAGACCGGCTGCTCTGTCCATGGGCAGGCACAACACGGCCCGTTTAGTAACCACGTCTAAACGGGCCCTACCCTCAACGAGCCGTGCCGGCCGTGCCGGCCATCCATTTGGCCATCTATACACCAGCCATCCTACAGCAGGCGATACCACCCCTCGTCGTCTGCTCCACCAACCGCCTCAACCAACAAGCCAACTTTCTTCAATAACAAGCCGCTCCCATAAAAATCTATAGAATCCTCTAAAACCAAAGCCCCAATTTCTCGTTATCCTAAGCCCTTACTACCCAAGTGGGCAGTGGTTATTGTTGTAATATAATTGGATATAAAGGTAAAGATGAAAAGGCAGCTGACTAAGGAGCACAGCAGCTGCTAGTCCACGGATGGCTGCGGCATTTGGTCAAAGCTGAGTAAGCTTAGGAGCAGACAAGTGGTGGCAAGCCAAGAAAGTCCCGGAAGGCAGATCAGAGCTAGCTCGATCAGAGCAAAAAGTTCTTACGAAGCAAGACAAAAATTAAAAGATGGTCGCGTAGTTAAAGGTTTTTTAACTTGGTCACTGTGATGAAGAAGCAAGGGTGTGGTGTGACCTGCGCAGACAGTGCTGCTGCTGCTGAGTGAGGATTCTCCCGAGAAGCCGACAACCGGCACAGTGCTCACTCTCGCTCAGCTCCCTCTTCTGCAGATCTGTACGTACGCACGTGCCTTTTCTTCCCTTCGCTCATTTCATTACAGGTCCTTGAGATGTTTTTTCTTTGACACTTGTCCCTTGAGAGGTTATATACCATGCACAAGCAGAGACATGATTCTTCTGTCCGTGTACAGTTTCGTTCCAGTCTATTTTTCTGCCTTTTTTCTTTTTTGTTTGTAGCCAGCCCGTTCAGACTCAAAATAAGTATTTATACCATCATACTATTACTAATTAGAGTCTCCTTTGAAACTTCCACGTGAAACTACTTAGAATCCTACATGGACACTTGAAAATAGATAAATTCTCATAAAAATCAGAAATATAAAGTCATCTTTGACTACTCTAATTATAATAGTCATCATTGGATCTTTTATCTTTTCTAATAAATTACCCACCTAGCTATTATAAAAATAGACTAAATTAACCCCCTAAACATGTATCTAAATTATCCCACCTCCGTTATTATAAAAAAAAATCTGAATTAAACCCCTAATATTCATGTAAATTACCCACCTACATGCCATTATAAAAATAATGCAAAGGACGCCCTAAATTTACAGATAAATTATCCAATTACGTCATTATTAAAGCTAAAGTAACCCCTAAATCTAATCCTAAATTATATAATTACAACAAAGTATTAAAGTGCTCCAATATAAAATTCTAAATAATTATTTCTATCATTATAAATATATTATTTGTATTATTGTTTATATTAAAATACTACCCAAGATATTTGTATTCATGTAGGATGGAAGATCTGGTCATCTGTCGGGTCGGGTTCCAGTCCGTGAACCCGCGGGGTTTTTTCCCTTCGGGCTGAACTTGGCCCGAAACGTGGTCGGGTCGGGTCGGGTAAAACCTAATTTTTTATGTATAATTTTTAGGTCGGGTCTGGTTGGGTCGGATTTTTGGGATTTTGGGTCAAAAATGTTATCCCAAGCCTAGCCCATACATTGGTCGGGTTTGGTCGGATTTTTTCGGACGGGTCTTCGTCGGGTCGGATGGCAGGTGTATGGAAGATATAAGAATACTAATTCACAAATAAATAATTCAATTAAATATATATATCAAACACCCGTGGAGGTGTGACACAAATGAAGTCTACTGCAACTAGATAATGATAAATATGTATTTTAAAGCATGTGTTAGAATATTTAATATAGATGAAAAAGGATACGTAAGATAGATAATTATAATTATTAGCTGTAAGTTTTTTATATTAATTCTAACCAGCACGGTTAATAGGCAAGTATATAGGAAATGAAAGTAAGAGTGGCTTGAATTGATCCCAGGGACCTGGATGCAAGGTAGTGTTAAGTTTAAGTATCTGCATCTGTATCTGTGTTCGCACCCCCGTATCTGATGTGTGCGTATGTACGGTCTTCCTAGGCACTGTATCTTGTGTCTTGGTGTGATGCTGCTGTCCTGTAGCTCACGAGCGGTGGTTGAGAGCCGCGCCTGCATGGCTGCATCTATGTGGGCTTCGTGTCTCTGCATTGCCGTCGTGTCTCTCTGCTCGCTCTGTCCGGTGGCCCGGCCTGTGCACATTTGGATGGATCGACCAGAGCATTCATTCATGCAGGATGCTGCTAGCAGCAGTGACCACCACGAGCCATGGCAGCAGGGGGCACCGCATCGATCAGATACATACAGGAATTGAAGGCTGCTGCTATCACACTCGATCTGCATCATCAGATAAAAAAATGCAAAATTAGGACTTAGGAGCAAATTGTTAAACATCTAGGATCAACTAGTGCACGAATCGAGTGGGTCTCTCTTTGTCTTTCCTTTTCATCAAAACAAAAGGGTCCTAGATCTAGAAGACCTTTCGGTTGAGCCATGTAAACATTTTCATACAGATCCCCGTTAAGAAATGCCGTCTTTACATCCATATGATGTAATTCTAAGTCATAATGTGCCACCAATATCATTATAATCCTGAATGAATCTTTACACGAAACCGGAGAAAAGGTTTCGTTATAGTCTATCCCTTCTCTTTGCGTAAAGCCTTTTGCCACGAGTCGTGCTTTGAACCTTTCTACATTCCCTTTGGAGTCATGTTTTATTTTGTAAACCCATTTACAGCCTACTGTTTTGGCTCCTTTAGGAATTTCCTCTACGTCCCAAACACTATTGGAACTCATTGATTTCATCTCATCCTTCATAGCTTCCAGCCATTTAGATGAGTGAACACTTCTCATGACTTCTTCATATGAAGTGGGATAACCCTCCATATAGACTTCTTCTGTATTATAAACTTCATAGTCGCTAGAAATAGCCGACCTTCTTTATCTTTGTGACCTTCTAAGGGCCACTGCTTGTGGCACATTTTGTGCCTCAACTTCTGGCACATTTTCCATAGGGGGCTGTAGCTCCTCCTCCTCATGTCCAACCACAGGTTCAGGCGGTTCCTGGATGACAGGTTCCAAACCTTCGCTCACTGTTGGTATGGGTGGAGTTGCGACAGGTGTTGACACCGTAATAACTGGAATAGTTGGCGCAAAAACAACCGAAGAAGGTACTGACGTCACTATTTCAGGAACTTTTGGTGCAGCATCAACAGGTAGTGAGAAAAATGTCTCTTGAATCATAGGAGTAGGCACATACACCCGCTTCTCCTCAAGGTCTATTTCTCTAGGTACCATGCTCCCCCTGATAACTTCACTTTCTAGAAAGACAGCATGTCTCGTTTCTACAAACTTTGTATGTCTGTCTGGGCAGTAGAAACGAAAACCTTTCGACTTTTCAGGATAGCCTATAAAATGGCAGCTTACAATTTTGGGATCCAGTTTTCCAATATTTGGATTAAACACTTTAGCCTCACCTGGGCTCCCCCAGACCCGTAGGTGAGTAAGTGAGGGTTCTTTTCCTGTCTATAGCTCATACGGCGTTTTGGGCACCGATTTGCTTGTCACTCTTTTGAGAATATGGATGGCGGTTTTTAACGCCTCCATCCACAGACTCAATGGCAATGTGGAATAACTCATCATACTGCGCACCATATCCATTAGTGTACGGTTGCACCTTTCAGCTACTCCATTTTGCTGAGGCTCCCCCGGTGTAGAGTATTGGGCAACTATATCATTTTCCTGTAAAAACCTCGCAAAAGGTCCAGAAACTTGTCCATAAGGAGTATGTCGACCGTAGTACTCCCCTCCACGGTCTGATCTTACTATTTTAATTCTTTTGTCAAGCTGATTTTCAACCTCAGCTTTGAATATTTTAAATTTATCCAATGCCTCAGATCTTTTTTTAATTGGATAAATGTAACCATAGCGGGAGTAATCATCTGTGAATGTTATGAACGAATCATAGCCATTCACACTTTTCACAGGAAACGGTCCACATATATCAGTGTGGATTATTTCTAATGTTCCTGCACTTCGTTTGGCACCCTTTTTAATTTGCTTTACAAATTTTCCTTTAATGCATTCAATGCATTGTTCAAGATCAGAAAACTCTAGCTGAGGAAGAATTTCATTCTTCACTAATCTTTCAATTCTCCCCCTCAAAATATGGCCTAAACGACAGTGCCATAATTTCGATGAAGTATCTTGAGTTTTCTTTCTTTTCTTTGTTTCTTTCTCTGATAAGGATTCATACATATTCACATCACATACAGAATGCACTTTATCACGCATAGACAGTAAATAAAGATCATTGTAAAGGAAAGCATCACCAATATAATTATTATCAAACCATAGTTCACATTTGCCATTTGCAAAATGACAACCAAAACAATCTGTGTCTAAGCGTGATACACTGATCAAGTTTCTTTGAAGCGAAGGGACAAATAAAACATCTTTTAATACAAGCATGAGACCATTAACTAGCTCGAGAGTGACATCGCCAACAGCTTCCACATCTGCTTGTACTCCGTTCGCGACTTTAATGTGTCTTTCGCTTCTTTGCGTAGTCCTTGTCGAACAGAATCCCTGTAAAGAATTTGCAACATGCACAATTGCACCAGAATCAATCCACCAAGTAGATTTAGAAAACTATATATACAAGGATTCATTAACAAATGAAATTACATTCTCACCATTCTTTGCCATTATCATCTTTAAGTAGGCGGGACAATCTGCTTTACGATGCCCCTTGTCAAAACAGTGGAAGCACTCATCTTGAGCTGGAGGGCGCTGTTGCTGACGCTGTTGCTGATACTTCTGTGGCATAGGGGCTTTGTCTTTGGCTTTAGAGGAAGAAGCAGCATGGAAAGATCTTTTCTTGTTATTATGCACAAAATTGACAGACCCACCATTCTGTTTCTTGAGTCTATCTTCCTCTTGCGCACACATGGCAATTGCCTTTTCCATATTCCACTTCTCTGGCTGTGAGTTATAGTTTACAACGAACGTTGCAAACTCTTTTGGCAGAGAGGCGAATACCAGGTGCACCATAAACTCTTCCTTGAGATCCAAGTTCATTGGTTTGAGCTTGGAGTTCAAGGCGCACATCCCCATGATATGATCTCTTATAGTACCGGCATTGCCATAGTACCTCTTTGTGACCAGCTGCTCTATGATCTGTGTGGCATATGTCTTTAAAGAACCAGTAAACTGGTTCTTTATCTTTTTAAGGTACTCTGCAGCTGAATCACACTCTCCAATTGAACCCAGAATGTTAGGATCAATTGTGTTCTTTATCACTGCCACACATTTCTTGTTGGCATTATTCCACTTTATCTTTTGGAGATCATAAGTCATCTTTAAAGGGGCATAGTCCCTTTGCTTTTTCTGCCACTCAGCATCAGTGTCAGATTCCCCTCTCACTGGAGCCGGTGGCTCAGTGGGCTTTGGAGTGGTGATCATCTCATCCACCTCTCCACAGACGAAAGCAAGATCAACCTTCTTGATCCATTCGCCATAGTTGTCTCCTTTTAGAGTCGGGACGTGACTGATGAATCCCATCAAGTTCATCCCCGCTTCAAATTTCAAAAAATAGTGAGAACATAATAACAACAATTGCATGTAATAATTCCAACGTTGGTCAAAAATAGAACATACAACTGTTTATGCAATTAAATTTATATCACCGTTGGGCAGAAATAGAAATAAATGCACAAAAACTATGAAATTACAGTATTGTAATTAACAACGTTGGCCAGAAAATTAACAATACCATAATCCTCAAAATAACCTTTTAACCATGCTCTTAAACTTTAATTGTCTCGTTAGTTTGAATTAAAATATAAAATCAACTATATAAACTTAGCAGCGGAAACATGTAGGAATTTCTATTTCCAGAAGCAAAACTATAAACTTTTATCTCTAAACAATAAACACGTTGGTGCAAAATTGAATAGAGATCAAACTATAATCAAAACTATTCAAAAACTATTGAAATTGCTTCTGGAAAATAGAAAAAAAAATGATAAAACAGTACACTGATTAGGCGGCCCAGAAGCAAAAATCGGCCCGCGGCCTGCTCGTCCACCTCCTCTTGGGCCCGATGCCCGACAGCCAACGGCCAGGCCGCCGAATCGGCCCGCCGCGGCATCCCCTCCCTTGCCCGCATGGGCCACCTGCCGGCCCAGTAGGCGAGGCACTATCTCGGCCGTCGAACTTGATCGGACGATCGTCCGCGAGTTTCGCCGGATCAAAAACCCGACGACGACGCGGCGTCCCCAAACCCTAGTTCATTCGCTCCTCCCCTTTCTCTCTCCAATGCGCAGCGGCGACAGCCACTTGCCATGGTGGCCATGGTGGCCGCGCCGCCGTCGAGCCGGCCGTGGACGGAGCCATGCTCTCGAGCCCCGCGCGCGCGACCCCGGCGTCCCGAAGCGACGAGCGGCGGAGCGTCCTGTGCCGCGCCCCGACGAAGCGGGCTGCGCGGGTCTGTCCCGCACGAGGGCGGCCGGCTGTGGGGCGGTCCAGGTGAGTACCCACCGCCCTTTGCTCTAGGGTTAGGGTTTGCTGTTCGATTTGTTTCGAAATCGACCTTTTCTTTTTATTTGCTTTCGATTCGTGGTGAAATCCTTTTGTCCCCATCTCGATCTACACTCTAGTGTAGGCGACTGATACCAATGTTAAACATCTAGGATCAACTAGTGCACGGATCGAGTGGGTCTCTCTTTGTCTTTTCTTTTCATCAGAACAAAAGGGTCCTAGATCAAGAAGACAGAGTACGCAGAGGGAGAGAGGGAAAGAGAGAGGTAGAGGACCTTAAATACCAGCACTTGAACTCGATCCGGCGGCCATCTCAGGTTCGTTGATGGAGATCCGCTCAAGGGCGGCGACGAGCGGTGCAGAGGCGTCGTGGGCGTAGCGTCGGAGTCGAGGACGATGGCAGCGACGCCGATGGATCAGCGTCGATCGTGGTGGCGGTGAGTCTTCCCGCTGCTCCAGCACCTCCTCTAGATCGGCTAGGGTTTAGGGATGTGGGGTGAGGGTGCTGGCGGCGCGGCGAACCTCGTGCCGTGTGCCCGGCCCCTCATCCCCTTTTAATCTGGCGCTGTACAGCGGGGCCCACCAACCATTAAGAGTTGGACGCCCCCGATCAAGGCGCGGATCGAGGGTCTAAAAGGCCGTTGGGCATATTTAGCAGGAGATCAACCTAACACAAATTATACACGCAACTAACTTGAAACCGCGAGGCTGCGAGCGACGGAGCGAGGTAAGGTCTAGTCAGTCTGAGAAAGGTGAGTCCGTGAACGCACCCTGTCGACACCGTACAGCAGTGTACCTGCAGGCTAGTGCGACCACCACGACTGGCTGAAGCGGCAGCAGGGGCGTGCGTACGTGTGGTCATCTGTGCTGCCTCTGCCCACCTGCTTCTCCATGTGATGACCTGCTACTCGCTCCCTCGACAGTTCGACATGCCTGCCGGTGACTCCGCGCCGCGTTCTCCCGGCGGACACGGCCTCGCGCGCGAGCACACCAGCGACGGCGACTGCACGCCGGCAGCCGCCGGCACCTTGCTGCTTTGCCGGAGATAATGCTGTGTTTTGCTTTGAAGCACGTCGTCCGATCCGGCGATCCGCTGGTTGTGGCAGGCCGCGGCACGGTGCGCTGCCGTACACCGCGGCCAGACGTTAGTTTTGACGGCGTCGTGAACAGAGATCGAGTTGTCGACTGTACCCCATCGGGCAGTGACTGATTATACTCGGTGAAACACATGCCCTAGTTGACATGCTCGATCGGCCCCCTTTTTTTTTAAAGAAAAAAAATGTTGAAGGGTTCCGACCAGACAGTGGTTGCCGGTTGGCCAGCCGATGTCTATCCGGTCGTGCATCTGAAGAGAAGAGGCATCATAGACCCTCTCCTTCGTCTCCTGTCTCTAGCTAGCTCCTTCAGAGTTCAGACGACGACTATTGACCGCGTAACATAAGGTTTCTTTTTTTTTTTACAAACGTAGTACTACTAAGCATGCATGCATTAATTATTCCTCTGACCTTATTACCACTAGTTCGTCGTTATCTTTAGCAGCGCGACCTGCTCAATATAATGGCGTCGACCATATGCATGTTGGATTAATCAATGGCCGCCGCCTTTGCCAAGTCAGCAAGTAGTGTAGCCTAGTGGGGATAGATGCGCATCATGGGAATACCTTACGTTCCTTTCCTCAGTATATGATATGGACCTCATTATTCCGTTCTCTCGTCTACTCCTGTCCCTCTCCCCCTTCACATGATTGACCGTGCGACACATTTTTTAGAGGCATATATATACCAATCATAATCCTCAGAGCATACGACTAGTTCGTTATTTATTAGCAACCCTGGCCAACATCCTCGATCAATGATGTTGACCATTATATGATTGATAAATGGCACAGTCGGATTCAACCTATACCGAATTCAATGGTCGACGCCATAGATAAGTCAGCTGCTATCTAGACATGGGGTGACAATAACAAGAATTCTGCTTCTCTTTAGTATCCAGAAATCCCTGACTAAAAGGTTCAAAGCATTGCGTTGTTTTTTTCTTCAATACACAGAAGATCTATGCATCTTTGTATTAAGATAACGTTGCGTCGGTTTTTGCAGCTAATAAATAGCATGAAAAATTTCAGTATCCAGAAAAGTCAGCTGCTAGCTAGTACATGGGGTGGCGCATTATCAGGAATACGCCTTCTCTTCAGTATCCAGAAATCCATGACTAAAAGGTTCAAAGCGTTGAGATTCGCGCATCTTTGTATTAAGATAATGTTGCGTCCTTTATGCAGCTTATAAATGACATGAAAAATTTCAGCTAAATTTCAGTATCCAGAAACATTTTCCTATATGCTCTTTTTCACCACTAAAATATCGTAACATGGAAAAAATACTAAAAACCTGAATTGTTAGGCTGGCTCTCGATGACTATCAACAGTTTATTTTCCTCTATAACGGCTAATAATGCCAATTGTTCTATCGAATAGCCGCCTAGGTTGAACATTCGAATTATACATATAGTAAAATTTTAAAGTCAGCAGCAGGGTCGGTCTGATTTCAAAAGGACTGAACCTATATTCGTGAGAAAGTTTCAACATATAGACTACTGGTGAGTACGTATTAGCAAAGTCAATGCAAGCAACACCAAAAATTGCATAAGACTGAAGAAATTATTAGCTTATTGATTCTCCAATAATCAGGGCAACCACACAATATGAACTGAAGGTCATCGATTAACGAAACTGCTTAAACTGACCATATATACACGGAGACGTGTATGTCTGTCTGTGTGCATATATACACTACTCTTCCTTACTGTTTACAATCGTAGTAGTACCCATTGCAGACTTGCATGCAACACAACTTTTAGCTCTGAACTTCCATTCATTCTACATTCTAACAATGGTTGGTTTCAATGGTATACTCTTGAAGCTGATCTTCTTTCTTTGTCTCAACTTCCCCACTACTCTTGCTGCCGGTGATGAGCACCGGTTCATCTATTCGGGCTTTGCCGGCTCAGACATCATCGTCAATGGCTTGGCCGAGGTCACCCCGAATGGCCTCCTCCACCTCACCAACGGCACGGCCCAGCTCCAAGGCCAAGCTTTCCACCCGACCCCGCTTCACTTCCGCAACCAGTCCCTCAACAGCACGGTGCAGTCCTTCTCCGCCGCTTTCGTGTTCGCCATCCGCTCCATCGCCCCCGGCGTGAGCGCCCACGGCCTCACCTTCTTCATCTCCCCGACCAAGAACATGTCCAGCGCCTACTCCAACCAGTTCCTCGGCCTCCTCAGCAGGAAGCAGAACTTTGGCAACTCGAGCAACCACATCTTTGCCGTCGAGCTTGACACCGTCTTGAGCAACGACATGCTGGACGCCGACAACAACCATGTCGGCATCGACATCAACGACCTCCGCTCCGTCAAGTCCCACTACGCAGGCTACTATGATGACACGAGTGGTAACTTCCACAACCTAACCCTAGCGTCCTTTGAGGCCATGCAAGTTTGGGTGGACTATGATGGAAAGAGGAAACAGATCGACGTGACATTAGCTCCTCTTCAAATGGCCAAACCCAAGAAGCCACTGGTGTCAACTACCTATGACCTCTCAACAGTTCTCAAGGATAGGTCATTTGTTGGCTTCTCATCTTCGACTGGCATTCTTGACTCGCATCACTATGTGCTTGGCTGAAGCTTTGGTATGAACCAACCAGCCCCAGCCATTGACATTAGCAAGCTGCCAAAGTTGCCACGCATAGGCCCTAAGCCTCACTCCAAGCTCTTGAAGATCACCTTGCCGGTAGCTTCGGCAACCTTCGTCCTTGCTCTGGTTACTGTTGTATTTCTAGTGACACGCAGAAAGATAAGGTATGCCGAGCTACGCGAAGATTGGGAAGTCGAGTTCGGGCCACACCGGTTCTCGTACAAGGACTTTTTCCATGCGGCAGAAGGATTCAAGAACAAGCATTTACTTGGTGTTGGAGGCTTTGGGAGGGTGTACAAGGGAGTGCTTCGGAAGTCAAAGTCCGAGGTTGCGGTGAAGATGGTGTCGCATGAGTCGAGGCAGGGCATGAGGGAGTTCATCGCTGAGGTTGTCAGCATGGGCCGCCTACGGCACAAGAACATCGTCCAGCTACTTGGGTATTGCCGGCGCAAAGGGGAGCTTCTTTTGGTCTATGACTACATGCCCAATGCTAGCCTTGATAAATATTTGCATGATGATACCATGCAAACTTTGGATTGGGCTCAGCGATTCCGCATCATCCAAGGTGTTGCATCAGGCCTACTCTACCTCCATGAAGACTGGGAGCAAGTTGTCATTCACCGTGATATCAAGGCGAGCAACGTTCTCCTCGACAGAGCGAGATGAATGGGCGGCTAGGTGATTTCGGCCTTGCGAGATTGTATGATCATGGCACTGACCCGCAAACCACTCATGTGGTAGGCACCATGAGGTACATAGCACCCGAGCTGACGCGCATGGGTAGAGCATCCACTCTCACCGATGTCTTTGTCTTCGGCGTGTTTCTTCTCGAGGTCACCTGTGGACGAAGACCCATTGCACAACAGGATGGGCAAGACACGGACACCCCCTTCATGCTGGTAGATTGGATGCTCGATCACTGGCAGACAGGATCACTCCCCAATGTGGTGGACACGAGGCTTCTGTAGGAATGTGGGGTAGCAAAAACAAAACTTTTTTTACCGCATAAACCAGGATTACTGCAGTTATAGATTACGAGATTACCACTAGACGCGCGCGGTTGCGGAACTTCTGTAGCGCGTCGGTGTAGTGTAGATGGAAGCCGGCAGTGCAGTTGTGAGAACCTCCTCTCGTGCGGCTCGTCCTTGTGCAGCAGATGCGGCACCTCCAAGGTATCCACACGTACGGGAAGAAGCGTCGCGATCCGGACTGCTAGGTCCGCGAAGGCGACCTAGGGCTTGGGCGCGAAGGAGGGGCGGCACTGTAGCGTGCCGCGGCTACTATTCACGGCAGTGTTACTGTTCACGTAGGCGCCCCCCTCCCTCTGTTTATATAGCCCCTTAGGTGGGCTGCCTTGGGCCCCACCTTGGGCGCCCCTTTTGGGCCGAAAAGGCCCATTAGTGCACATAAGCCCAGTCTAATTCGGATCTCAACCTTATCAGCCTTAATTCCCTTAAGTGTGTGACCCTATGGGCTCATATGCGAATAGACATGGCCCGAGTACTCTTACTCGGCCCAATAGTAGACAGTGGCCTCTAGCAAGACGTGTCAACTCCTATGCGCACGTAAAGATCATATCAGACGAGCCGCCACAATATCATATACATGTTGTTCCCTTTGTCTCATGATATTTGGTCTAGCTTAAAGCTGACCACTCTTTCTCGATCCTGTGATTCGGAATCCTTGGTTAACTCTTAACCCTAGCATGGCCATGCATTTCTTGATCCGAATCACTCGAGGGGCCCAGAGATATCTCTCTCTTATAGAGAGGGGCAAATCCCATCTTAACCGACTATGTCTCACATCATGCTTCTTGGTATACCCGAAAGCCACCTTTATAACTACCATGTTACGGTGTAGCGTTTGATGACTACTAAGTAAGTCGGTTCACATCTTGAGCACATACGACGATCTCAGGTCTTAGGACACATCGTACATATTGTGTAATGAGAAGTCACCATCTCGTGTTGGGTTAGTTCTGTCTCATGTCTCACATGAACTCACATTATTAGTTTGACATCCCCATGTCCATAACTTGTGAAACGTAGTCAATCAACTAATACATATGCTAGTCTAATATTCATGTGTGTCCTCACATGAACTCCGACTAGGAACATTTTAGAATATACATACAAGTAAAGAGTTTCACAAATACTTCACATAAGCATTAATCAATACAAGTTGTCATCTATGGATATTCAAAGAACAATTTATTAATCATGAATATAAAGAAATATGATTGCTTCTAGAGCATATTTCCTACAGCTTCTGAACAATTACAGTATCGATGAGGCGTGCCTAGCTCTGAAGCTAGGGTTTCTATGCTCGCATCCCTCGCCCAGCGCAAGGCCCAACATGCGACAAGTCGTGCAGTACCTTGATGGAAATGCAACATTCCCGGAGCAGATGCTGACGGAGACAACACGCAATGGAGGGGTCTTTAGGGGTGCCAATAGCGATGTGTCTTCAGCACCGCCATCATCGACAAGTTTCAGCACAATCTCAGTTGACCTCGGAAGATGAGCTCACGGCCCATCCATGCACATTTTCCTTGTTGCCAATTTTTCTTACGTTGTTGCCCAGTTTTCTGTTGGAATCAAATACATACATGTATTACAAAAGTACAGAATAAATGTCCGTGTTCATATTTAATGATGCGAAAATGTATATTAGAATTGTCTGGCAAGGAAAAAAGTTTGATTATATCCACAACCATCAGTTTGGGTGGTCTACGTTTACATGTGCTTGAACCAAAAGTCAATTAGAGAATTAATTAGTAACTTAGGAAGTTCATACATGAGTTAATGCTTCCTCTCAATTGCGCAGTTTTGACTTTTGAGGTTCAGATTTGGCTTTGTTGAGCATACACACATTGGATGTTTGGACACTAATTAGAAGTATTAAACCATAAATGGAGGCTAATTGACGAGATGAATATATTAAGCCTAATTAGTCCATAATTTAATGTTATTCTACTGTAAATATGTGCAAATAATGGATTAATTAGATTTAATATACTCGTCTGGTCAATTAGTCTCCATTTATGCAATTGATTTTATAATTAGCCTATATTTAATACTACTAATCAGTTTTCAGACACCACATGTGATGGGACTAAAGTTTTAGGCCCTGTTTGTTTCTGTGGCCATAGGTCACGCGATACGCAAAATCGCGATGGAGATAAACCCAGATTCTCTCACTTTCTGCGTAAGCGGCGTTCCAGTTAAAAAATGAGCTGCCATCCGCGACTGCGGTGAAGATAAACGTGTCTGTCGCAAGGCATTCGACGGGATTCTTCACTTTCCGTCACCGCCACCACATAAATCGCAGTCCCAAACACATCCTTAGTCCCCCTCCTCCTGTCCAACCAAATGCTACTACATACTAGAACTAGGGTGAAATGACCCGGGTTCCCAAGAGGGGAACCCAACTCCCTGTATCGTTGTGATAGTCCCTGGATCAGACACTATCACGTACAGAATTGACATTTCATGCAATATCACAGTCATACCGCTTAATTAGTACAATCACGGGCTTAATTATTACATAATTCTAGAGAGTTCAATAGTTTTCTTTCATTACAAGCACGTTGGGCTGAATTCTCATAGCAACATAGAAAGCGGTAGCAGAACTAATTCTTCGGGGCCTCCATCTTCTAGATCCTCTCCCACAAGCAGAGTTGAGCGTAGTCCGAGCCTCAATCGTACCAGCCGTCATCGTTGGTGTCGTACACCTCCTCGGACCCTGCATCTTGCCAAGCTATCCCCAAGGACGGGATAGGTTCACATCACCATCCGTATGCGAGCTTTGTGGATTCATCGGTATAAAAGTGTAGCCAAGGAGAGGTAAGGGTTTCCTATGCACATAAGTATCTTATATAGATACACAATTCTCTCATCTCCTCTTTGCGGGCCATTCTGGCATCCCGGACTCCCGGTACACTCACACCTTCAGTCAAAACCCAATCGCCCAGTCGGTACGAGAACTCTCTCTCCTCGTACCTCAGCTGCACTCTGACAGGAAAAACAACGCTAGGGGAGGTAGAAGTATAGTAACACTACTCTAGTTAGAGATACCGGATCAAGAGTCGTACTTAATCTTGTACGCAGCTATATGTATAGTTTACACTCTTTAGAGGTTGCACACCTGGAACCACTCGAATCGCATCTGGTCGAGAATGACCCTCCCGGATAACGAAACACTGGTCTACTGTCACGAAACTAACAGCTACGGCCACCATCCTACTTTCTTGGGTCTGGGTACAGTCTCACGCGAGAGACTGTCCCACTATGAAGTCTCTCCCTACTGTATCGAGGCTCGTGAGGACCAATACCCCTTCACGCCAATACTGGCCCTCCCTCTGCACTGATCCCTATCCTCCTGCAGGCTTGGTGCCGCGCATAGCTAGCTCGGACTGGATCCTCCCTCATAAAGGATAAGTGGTGTGCACATTTGACATAGTTCCATCACCAGGGTCGTCTGACTCGGTCCTTACTTGCCCAAACGAGCATCTTCGTCACAACTTGCGTCTCCGCCGCAACGGTCCGCGAATGGCACCCATCACAGGTATCGCTCCTCGAACTTCTTCCCTATACTAAATCGGATCCCAAAGGATTGGCTCCCTCAGCGGGAACACTTGTACCTGCCATAGGTTTTCGTAGTGCATGCCCAACACATGCCCCCATCCCTCGATCCACAATGGAGTTAAGTTGCTCGTTCGCGCGGTATATCCCTATACACCTTCTCCTCAACTCACAACACTCCACTCACACCAAGAATATATCCATATCCCAATATCCCAAATAACACACGTTATTCTCCTATCCATATAGTGGTGGAGTAGGTGGTCAAGGAATAGGCACACAAAAAAGGCTATGCCGGTTCACTCAGCAGTAGGTAAAACAGTAGATATTTTAGCATGCAATGTCTATAGGTGAAGAGACAGAGATGGGCGTGAACCTGGTGGTTCTTCGAAGAACTCCTGGGCTTCCTGGTATTCCTGGTCCTCAGTCAGCTCCTCGGTGGCGGGTCCTATTCGTAATTACATATAAGTATAGGGGCTAAAGTGCAAATATGCTCAAAACTCTCAAATAAGACCCATATAGCACCCAAAACCTATTCTATCACTTAGATCATGATTAGAGCTAGGGTTGATTTATTATGATTTTTTGAAGTTAGAAAGGATTTCTAAAATTAATAAAGGATTTTTTGAAAATAAAAAGGAAATCAGTGACACGTGGTAGCCTTTGGGCGTGCCACATGTCATGCTGACATCAGCATGATGTGTGGCTGGGCTCGGGGGTGCTGACGTTAGCATTGTCTCTGCTGACATCAGCGTTGACCGGTCAACGGGTCACGGTCCGTGGTGTCAGCCGGGCCCGACTATTAGCGTCAGCGTGTCGCTGACTAGTGGGGCCCGCATGTCAGCGCTCGGTTAAAAGATAAAGAAAAAGAAAAACATGATTGTGTGTGCGTGGGCCGAAAGCGGCGAGACGGCCCATTCTTCCTCCTCGCGCAAAGTTGGCCCGTCCTTCAGTCTGGTCCGGCTCCCTTCGTGGGCCACGGCCCAACTTCTTTTCTTCCTCTTTTCTTTTTCTTCTCTCGACTGACAGCTCTGGCCCACTTGTCGGCGATAGCAGGATCCTATGTGGCGTTCCTTCGATCCTGTGCGATCTAGCCCGTGTGTGCGTGTGTGTGGCACCCCTGGGTGTGTGCGGGTTTGGGTGCACACAAGGTCATCGGAAAATTGCACGCAACACCCGCGATGTCGCGGTCGTGGGCGCGGCCATGGTGCAACGGCGGTTGGTGGCGTTGGGTGCGTTCGCGCACCTGGCGGGGAAAGCCCGGCCCTTCGGCACGCGGCGTGGCTCTGTGCACGCCCGTGGGTTTGGCGAGGCAAACCCGTGGCGGGGACGGCAACGTGCGCGATGGCGGCGAAGACCGGCGGCGGCGGCTCGATATGGCAGCGAGACTGGGCAAAGGCCCTTCCTTTGAGCTCGCGCCGCCGCCGACACCGTCAGGGCCTCGCCATGGCCCGCCAGCGCGCACATGAGAAACCTCGCTGCTCGCCGCCGCTATAGAGCAGCGGCGGCGTGGCTCCGGTCATCAAGGCGGCCAAGGGCCGGCCTTGGGCATTTCCGCGCATCAGCTTGTAGCACACGCAAGGCGTGGCCACGGTGATGATGGCGGTGCTCGGTCGCCGGCACTGGCGAAGGCCAGGCATGGCGCCTACGAGGTCAAGGCGAAAGGGGTGGCGTCGGGCTTGGGAAGCGGCACACAAGAGATAGGTGGGAGTCCTAGGGCCATCTAGGATCCGGCCATGGCGGCCATGCTCACCGGAGCAGAAGGGAGGCGAAGGCATGGCGTGGCGGAGGGGCTCAGCGGCTGGCTCGGGGTCGCAGGTGCTCGGTGCCGTGGGAAGGTGGTGCAGGGTGGTCCGGTGGGGCCGTGCCGTGTAGCGCTGCTACGTCAACGTACACGTGCGGCCGCTGGCTCACGGCAGCAGCGGCTTCTTCTCCTTCTTTTCCCCTTCCTCTGTTTCTTCCCCTCTTCTTCAATTCCAGAGGTGGCGGTGTGGGGAAACCCTAATTGGGTCAGGGCTAGGTTCGCAGCGGGCCTTGGGGGCTTTTATTGGCAGCGACTGGGGCTCCGGCAGGCCCGGACATCAAGAAGCGGCGCGGATGGGGGGCGACCGCGGGTCTGGGCGATGTGGCGTGGATCCGGTGGCTCCGTGGCTAGGGTTTTGGGCGCGGGGTGGTTTACGGGGTGCGCACGCGCGGTCGTGACCGACAAGCAGGGCAGTGGCGACATCAGCAGCAGGCGGAAAAAGTGGGCGGTGGCGCAGGTGGGTGAGAGCGGCGAACGGGAGGAGAGGGAAAGGGGCACAGTGCCCCTGACAGGTGGGCTCCACCTGTCAGCCAAACGCGACGGCGAACGGGCGAGGCGCGGGCGTGAGCAGGCCGGGCGGCGGTAGCGGGCCGACGTGCGAGCCGTGCACTGGGTGAGTCGGGCCGGCGGGCGCGGGGTGTTAGCGGGACAAGCCGGTTCGATGGTTGGGGCCGGGTTGTTAGCCTGTTTCGGCCCGGGGTAGGTTAGGGAGTTAGGTTAGTCTTTGTTTTTAATTTGAATTCCACTTCAAATTAAAAACCACGTAAGTTCAAACAAAAATTCTCCAAATAAACTCAAACAAGACATAAATCCCATCAAAATTCAAATATTTTTCACACTAGCATTTAACTCCTTATATTTAATTTTGATTTTATTGGCACTAAGAAAGGAATGGTAGAGTTAATTCTTAAATTGTCCTATTTACTTGCACTCCACACAATTTTTTTTAAAATGCACATTTTTGCACTTATAAATATTTTATAAATTTACGGGATATTACATAAGGCTCGCATTAGAAGAGCCATTAGAGATTAGAGAAACATACGGACCAGACTAGTAGTTAGCTAGCCGGACCTACCTTTGGTCACCGGAATGGCTTAGCCGCGGTGAATGATCGGCTCAATACTGGCCTAGCTAGGGCCCTCATCCAGTACGGTTTTGCCGTTTTGGAGCCAGAGGAGGTCAATTTTGGAGCCAGAGGAGGCCAATCTGGACCGTGCTGGGAGCAGGCGTAACTATATGTCGCGATGATGGTTGTGGGAACCATCGCCTGAAGGGGAGCAAGAGTGAGATCACTGACATCAATATACAGCTATATACAAAGGTGGAAGGTTAATTTACGGTTGACCGTAGAGATGGTTCCCTGCAGTTGATCTTCCAACCGTTTCTTTTTTTAGTAACTTTTTGTTCATTTTTGATAAAAAGTTTGCAAAAAATTTTTACGGAAAAACTTGGAGAGACAGAAAAATTTTCAAGGAAAAATTTGGAGTGACTAAAAAAATTTTAAAGGGAAAATTTGACGAGAAAAAATTGAAAGAGAAAGTTTTACGAAATGAATTGAGAAATTTTGTAGAGAAAAGCTTTTGCATCCAAAATAAAAAACTAGGGTAAAATTTTTTGTGTAAAACAACCTGCTACTTGAAAAAAAATTGAGATAAATTTTTGAATAAAGATAAAAGAAAAAAGGAACAAAAACATACCTAAGTTCGCCGCTATCGGGCCACCATGCCACCTCCCCTGCCGGCGCAGTGCCTCCACGCCACGCCGCCTCCCCACCACGATGCGCCTTCCCACCATGCCGCCGGACCCGCCTTCCCACCGCGATGCGTGTCCCCGTGCTGTCGGACCCGTGCCTTCCTGTCGGTGTCGCCGGACCCGGGCGTGGGAGCCAGGAGAAAAGGGGAAGAGAGAAGAAAGGGAAAGGGGAAGAAAAGGGGAGGGGAAAGGGAGAAGGGTGAGGGTTTTTCGATCCTGAGTTCAGAAAGTCACGATCGACTAGAAATTCATCATTGGGCAAGTAAAAGGGTTTCAAATTTAAAAAATAAATAAGTCTTAAAATATGTACTAAATTAAATTTTTTATTACACTATTTTCTTTGTTACGATGAGATTTTCAAAACAAGACCGCACTTGTATATGTTTGCTCGATATTTTTTTTAAAATATTTTAAATACTAAATAATTATTTTCAGCTACTGAAAACAAATATTTAAATAATATGAATAAATAATTCTTTTTAGGAACAAAAAGTTAACACATGACGAAAAAATAGTCACCACTATTCAACATATCAAATAGAAGATGAATAAACTGGGTAACTTTTAGCCCAACATCGGCCCACTATTCATCTTCTCCACCTCTGGTCAGCGACCTCGTCCCCGCTTCCTCACCTGCCACTCCTCACCGACAGCCGCTCCTTCCCCTCCCATAGGTCTCACTCCAACTTGGCTAAGGCATGCCGGCGGTGATAGACGATGGCGATGCATGGGGTGGAAAGGAAGGAGACGATGAGGATCCAAAAGACGAGATTGTTTGCACGGATTTTAAATATTGTAAGTTTAGATGGAAAAAATCTTGCCGACGATATATAGGTTTCCTTGATGGAAATGCAACATTCCACGTCGACAATGGAGGGGTCGCGAGGCGTGCCAATAGTGCTTTGTCTTGGTCACCGCCATCGTCGAGACGTCGACAATGTTTCGGCACAATCTCAGTTGACCTCTCAGTAGGAAGAAGAGCTCACGGCCCATTACACGTGCAGGAACGGCCCAACATGCATATTATTATTTTGTAGCCCAGTTTGTCCGTTGGAATCCAATACTACGTACTTGCATAAGCATAACTGCATCACCAACATTCAGAACCAATATAAATGTTCATGTTCATATTTAATGGGATATGGTTGGAAAAGACAAAACATCAGTTGGATTGGTCTTCATTTACATGGGTAGCTGAACCGAAAGGCAAGAATGTAGAGCAGGATTTATTTTTGGGTGCAATATTGATTCAGGAAGTTCACATCAGAGCGTTAGAGAGAGTGAGGGACTACAATGACCGTTCAGACTTCAAAACACCGATGTCCCTGTCAACGAGCTTGTCTAGTCTCGGTCTGAGCTTTTATTATTGTTGGCTGTCATTAAGAAAGCTTTAATTTCTAGAGTGATCGACCCATTTTTACTGATGGGCGAATTATCGAATTTTGTTGTAACTCCAATGAACAAATAGAACAATAGCCATTAGCCCACTATTAGGGTTCTTTTGAACGAGGGAGAATCTAAACATGCTGGTATCACTCGGGCTGCTGTGTTCTTGTTGAACATAGGGTCCGTGTGATTGGTAGGGTGAACTGAGGCCTAGCCAGGCTTCCATAATGCAGGCTCTGGTGTTTGGTTGGCTGACTAGGGATGTTAGCCTGGCTCTGGGAATGCATTTGGGGGTGTACGGCCTGCACTACTAGAAACGTGGTTCGGGAGCGTTTCTAGCAATGCAGCCTACATAGCACTTGCGGGGGGCAAATTTTGTGGGTCCGCTTTGGGCAGCGGAGGCCACGCGTGGCTGTGGGCTAAAGGGGACGGTGCGTTAGGGTTACCGTGGTACTGTTCCTATTTCCGCTCACGGGCTCTCTTGCTCACTCTCGCGCCGTCAGCTGAAGTCGCCTCCGGCTCCGCCCTCGTCGCCAGCCATCGTTCTCATAGATCCGTCGCCGTGAGTGGGAGCGTGGGGAGTCGATGAGGATGGGCTGCCGGGAGGATGCCTCCACAGAGGGGATGCGAGCAGATCGGCGCAGGCGAGCTCCCCGAGCGGGACGCGGCGGTGCAAGCCAGCTCGAGCAGAGGAGATGGAGGGGGATGACGGCCGCGGTGCACCAGGGCCTCCCCTGTGCCGAGCTTGAGGATGCCGGAGAGAGGCCCCTGCCGAGTGCGCTAGAGCCAAGCCGAGCCCGCCGCCCGCAGAGATGGAGGGAGCTCAGCGCGCTTGCTTGGCGTGGTGGAGCTCGACCCCACCGAGCCCAGATCTAGCAGCGCTCGCGGAGGAGGAAGAGTGAGCAGGCGCCACGGAGGGAGGACCCGGCCGCCGAGCTCGACGTACCATGGCCGCCTACCAAGCTTCGCCCACCGCGCCGCCAATCGAGTGTGCTGAGCTCCGCCCGCCCGCGCAGCTCCGCCCACCGCACCACTGGTCGAGCACGCTGAGCTTCGCAGGCCGTGCCGTACCTACCTAGAGATGGGGAAGGGGTGTGTAAGGAAAATGGCCCATTAGGCCATGGTTTTGTGATTTTGGTGATTGAGTAACAACGCAATCAATGGGACTAATGAGTTTGTCAAGTGAACAATTATAGATCCCAGGGATGAAGTAAAAAGGCCAAGCAAAGGAAAACACGAAGAAAGAACTCAAAGAAAGATCGAAATGGATGCGTTCAGCAGAAACCAGTAGGACCGGATGAACCGAAGCAAAGGGACCGGTCTATCCAGTTGGCACCGGATAAACCGACTCAGGGGCGTCGGTGCAATTTGCAGCCCTGGTGCCAGGACACGTGGAAAGATCCAAGTGGCACCGGATGAATCGATGCAGAAGCACCGGTGTATCTGGTGAGCATCGGATAATCCAATGCAAGGGCGTCGAAGCAATGGGCAGCCCTGGTGCTAGGCCACGTGGAGAAAGCCCAGTGGCACCGGATGAACCGACGAAGACAAGTTGAAGCGTCGGAGCATTGACCGGAGTATTGACCAGAGCCGATGTCAAGGGAGCTGAAGCAGAGTATTCAGCACCGGATGATCTGACGCCCGTCGGACTAATGCGTCGGTTTATCCGGTGATACCCACAGAAGACCCAACGGCTACTTCGAGCGCAGAGTGACCGGATGCACCGGTGCTATACCGTCGGATATTCCGACACCTGCGCAGAAAGTTGGGTAACAGCTCTAAACGGCTAGTTCGACTTGGTGGGCTATATATATGCCATCTTCTGGCCATTTGAAGATTGCTGGAGGCCTGAGACACCTCATACATATTGAAGAACATCTCCAATCCATCCAAGAGCTTAGTGATCATATCCTTAGCCCTTAGCACACTTTAGAGAGTGTTGTGAAAGGTTAATTCTTTAGAGAGTGAGAGAGCAAGGCTTTGTGCCCTTGTGCTGTGGTTCCTTAGTGAACCAAAAGAAGATTTCGGTGCGTCGGCCCCTTGGAGCATTGGTGGCTCGCCGGCACGTCATCGACCCTCCGACTTGGTGTGGAGCGGCGACGACAACCTTGTGCGGGGGACGTGGAGACCCCCATACTTTGTGGAGAAGCTCCTTAGTGGAACCCGGGATCAAGGTGATCGTGATTGTGTTCACGAAAGAAATTTGATTTCCGAGAAGCAATACTCTTAGTGAGTGCTTCAACAATGTGGACGTAGATGTGCCTTTGTGGCTAACCGAACCATGGGATAAACACCCGCGTCAAGAGTTTGCTTCTCCTATCCCGCTCTTTAAGCTTTCGCATTTCATACTAGCAATTCTTGTATGCCTTTACTTTCATAGAGTAGAATCTTGTTAGGAAAGGCTATATGTTGCTAAATTCTTTTAGGATAGGGGTTTCACACTAGCAAAGCCATAGTTGCACATTTAGATAGCATATTTTAGATTAATATTGTGCATTTTAGTTGGAGCCATAGGTCTAAGTTCTTAGTTGCCTAATGCACCCCCTCCCCCTCTTAGGCTAGAGCACCGATCCCGGTCTCTCAATTGGTATCAGAACCGGGACTCACATCCCTCACAAAGAAAGCCAATTTCATTGGCAATTTGTGTTTATCGGCTCACTTGATCGGTTAGGCTTCATCGCCTAGTGAGTTAGCTCTTTTAGGGGAAGGGATGGATTCATTAGGATCTCCTCCATGTTTCGATGGCACGGGCTTCCAACGTTTGAAGATTCTTATGCAATCTGACCTCCAAGCAAAAGGCCTAAATGTTTGGAGGGTAACTAGTGAGGGCATGAAGAGCAAAAGTCAACAAGAGAAGCAATATGATGCTATAGCCAAATGTGCTATTTTAAGCTCTCTTGGTGACAATGTGTTCAACTGTGTGTTTTCTTGTGAAAATGCTAAAGATTTATGGAAAAGTATTAGTGAGAACCATGAAGGCACAAAAGATGTTGCAAATGAAAAATATCATGTTCTCATTAATAAACTTAATAACTTCAAGCAACTTGATCATGAAAATGCCGAAACTATGTACTCACGGTTGAATATTCTTGTGAATGAGATTAACTCTTTAGATGTGAAGAAGATTGATGATTTGGATCTCATTCGCAAGATCCTTCACTCTCTACGAAGGCCGGACTATGATTTGGTGATCACAATTATTTATGAGAAGGAAATTGAGACATTGACACCAAATAAAGTCCTCAACAAGGTGATCGCCCATGAGCTACGCCATGATATCAAGCCAAGAGCGTCACCTTCTTCACCAACACATAGCGCACTTTCATGCAATCAAGTCAAGAAGTTGAAGAAGATGGCCATAAAAGATAGCTCAAGTGAAGGGGAAGAAGATGAGGCATGCCAAAGCTCCTCAAATGATGAAAAAGAGCCAATACACCCCAACCTCTACAAGTAAGTCAAGAAGATGAATAAATACTTGCAAGAAATCAACTCAATGGGGTATATGGTCTTCCTCAAAGACAGGCCTCATCACCAACAAATGAAGGTTGAGAGGAGATTCAAGAAGAAGAAAGAAAAGAAGGAGAAAAAGCCTCAACATGAGTCTTTTGTCATTTTTGATGAATGGATAAGCAGTGGTGAAGAATCAAGCGCAAGCTCAAGTGATGAATCAAGCAAGAAATTTACCACCTGCACCAATATGGGATCATCATCAAACACTTGCCTTATGGCCCAAGGTATGGAAAGCGATGTAAGTGATGATGACTCTGCTTCTCCTTCATATAATGAACTTCTTGAACTTGTTCATGAGCACCAAAAAGTAATTAAGAAGCAATTAAATGAAATTAAAAATCTTAATGCTCTTAATGATCTTAATGCTATTTTCGCTACAAATTATAAAACTTTGTTATACAAATTCAAATTGCTTAGCGCAGAGCATGAAGAACTCAAGTTGAAAATTGATAGCATTAATGACACTAATGGTGCTTCAACTTCTTGCATTAACTCAATTGATAAATCTAACCCTTGCAATGAGAAATGCTCTGAGGATGTTGTTGTAGAATCATGTGATGAGCTCATTGCCAAGGAAAATGATGAACTCAAGCAAGAAGTACAAAGGCTCATGAAGGACTTGGCTAGATTAAAAGAAAAGGGCATAGAAAGCAATGTCCAACCTTCTCAAGATAATCGTGATGTCATGGTGAAGAAGCTTGAGAATGGATCCACCGTGACTTGCTCAAAGTGCCATCATAAAGGCCACAAGTCCAACAATTGTTCTCAACCAAAGAAAAAGCTTTCGGATGAGAAGAATAAGAAGAAACTTACAATCAAGAGTTCTCTCATCTACACCAAGCCCAACCGAAGGAACAAAAGCAATAGTACCACCTATATGATCAAGAAGAAAACCAATGGCAAAGTGGTTGCTCACAAGGTTGGGAAGCAAGAAAGGAGTTGGAATCACTCCATTTGGGTGCCCAAGGATGTCATCACCAAAATGAAGGGGCCTCAAATGGTGTGGGTTCCAAAGGAGACTTGAAGCCCAAGAATGGCTTCGGGGGATTTGCAGGCTTAGCTTACAAGATGATAAGAAGATTCAAGCCAAAGAAGCTAAGCTCACAATTTGGACATTTGGTGCCCAAGTCCCCCATAAGGTAATGGTAGCTAGATTTCAAATTCAAGCATCATGTAACTCCATTGCCCTTACTAGGTTGTTTGCATGCATTGCATTCTCCTAGTGTTACATATGGTGGGTTGCTTGTGTCGTGATTCTAACCCATGAACAACCTACATGGTTTAATAAGTGTGTAGAAAAGCTACACAAGGTTACCCTTCATGGTACATGGACTTCATGAGGTATGTATTTTATTTGTGTACCATGAACACAAAATATAGGGTAAACTTCCCATTGTTGTCACTAACATTGTGTATACATTTGATTGGTGATTCAAACACTAAATGCACATATTTAGGGGGAGTTCATCCTATAGTTTGTGATTTTGAGACTAACATATTTTCAAGTTTATCCTTTGTAGTTTCTTTCCGGAGTTAACACTCTAAGAGAATGTTGTTCACCTTCAATGTGAATTGACTACTCTACAAGAGTGATTAGATAAAGTAGTGTGCTTTCATGCATATTGAGCCATGCTCTATTGAACTTAAATTTGCATATCTAAGTTCATAGGCTATGTGCTCATACATTTGTCCACCTTGGTGTACCAAGTACTTTTCACTTCAAGACTTTCCATTTGGTACATGCAAGGTAACGACATTCCCCCAGAGGTATGCATGGTCTATAACCTCCTTCAATTGGTAATCTTGTCGATTCTTTGTTATTTTAGGGCTACATCCGTGCATGATATGATTTAAGCTTTCTCATTCAAATGCTTAGTTGTGCACATGATTTTCACGATATCATTTTGTGCACACATTTTGTGGAAAGCTTAGCACATGTCATACTAGTTTCATGATTTTGTGATCCACTTTAGTAATTGCTCATTTGGTATCTTTATTGATATCATACACTTGGATCATGATTCATGGAACTAACTCCCTAGGCTACTAACTTTTCTCTTTGAGTTATTTTGGTTTGCCAAGCCTTTTTTAGGTGATTTGATTTCAAAGGGGGAGAAGTTTGGATCAAAGCAAGGTGAAAATGAGTATCTTCCTAAGGGGGAGCAACTTTGATTCCAAAGGGGGAGAAACAAAGGGAGATAATGGATTTAGGGGGAGATTTAGGGGGAGGCCAAGTCAACATTGGATGATGGTAAGCATCCAAGTAAGTGTAAGTGGTTCAATTAGATTTCAAATGGTATAAATTTTTAAATTCTTGCAAATTTATGGTTGCTTTGATTGTGTTGTCATCAATCATCAAAAAGGGGGAGATTGTAAGGAAAATGGCCCCATTAGGCCATAGTTTTGTGATTTTGGTGATTGAGTAATAACACAATCAATGGGACTAATGAGTTTGTCAAGTGAACATTAATAGATTCCAGGGATAAAGCAAAAAGGCCAAGCAAATTAAAACACGAAAAAAGAACTAAAAAAATGTTGAAATGGACGAGTTTTGCAAGAAGCAGTTGCACCGGTTGAACCGGTGACCCATCACCGGTCTATCCGGTAGAGGTCGGATGCACCGGTGCCCCAGCACCGGAGCAATTCGCAGTCATGGTGCCAGCAAGTCATGCAGCACCGGATGCACCGGGGGTGCCAAGTTGATGCACCGGTGAAAGCACCAGGCCATTACTCAGAGAGCATGTCAAGCAGCCAAGGAGAAGTTCTTCAGCACCGGTTACACCGGTGGTCTCCGGAGTAAGGCACCGGTGCAATGTCGTGACAGTTGCAAGAGGAATAGTTGCACCAGTTGCCCCGGTGACTAGGCACCGGTCTAACCGGTGACACCACGTTAGCTGTCAGAGTTCCCAACGGATACCCTGAGGCGCAGAGTGACCGGATGCACCGGTGCTATACCTTCGGATACACCGGTGCATACGCAGAAAGTTGGGCAACGGCTCTAAACGGATACATCGACTTGGAGGCCTATATATATGCCATCCCCCGGCCATTTTGGAGTTGCTGGAGTCAAGGAACAACACACACACATCCAAAAACATCTCCAAGCCATCCAAGAGCTTAGTGTTCATATCTTTAGCCCTTAGCACATACTTGAGAGTGTTAGTGCAAGGAATAGCTCTTAGTGAGTGAGAAAGCAAGACCTTGAGCCTTTGTGCTGTGGTTCTCTTGTGAACCAAAAGAAGTTTCGGTGCGCCGGCCCCTTGGAGCTTTGAGGCTCGCCGGCAACATCATCGACACTCCGACTTAGTGTGGAGCGGCGAGGACGACTTTGTGCGGAGGACGTAGAGACCCCCATCTATAGTGGAGAAGCTTCTTAGTGGAACCCGAAATCAAGGTAACCGTGGTTTAGTCCGTGGAAGAGACTTGATCTCCGAGAAGCGATACTCTTAGTGAGTGCTTCAACAACATGGATGTAGGTGTGTCTTTGTGGCTAACCGAACCACGGGATAAACACCCGCGTCAAGAGTTTGCTTCTCTCTATCCCACTTTTTAAGCTTGCGCATTTCATACTAGCAATCTTTGTGCCTTTATTTTCATAGAGTAGTTTCTTGATAGGAAAGTCTATATGTTGCTAAACTCTTTGGGATAGGGGTTTTATACTAGCAAAAAACTTAGTTGCACATATAGATAGCATGTTTTAATTTAAGTTTGTGTAAATTAGTTGGAGCAATAGGTCTAGGTTTTTAGTTACCTAATTCACCCCCTCCTTTTTTTAGACTAGAGCACCCGATCCGATCACTTTCACAGAGATTGGCAAGCGCTGCAGTACATCAGGCGTCCGTGACCCAAATCTGGCGGCTCAAGAGGCCAACAGGAGTGCCAGCCCAGCACTACCAAACCCTCCTGCTACTATGTGCCGGGCAACTGTGGTAACATCACGGTTTGGTGTTTGAGGCAATTGAGTAATACGTTGAAGCAGAACAGGGGCGAGTAGAGCATGCATGAACTGCTGCACCTTGAGCCATCCCAGTCACCCAGTGCCTACCATGTTTCTATCTGGAGCTGCAAAAATTAATTCTACTGAAAACATGTTAAAGGGAAGCAGATAAATAACTAACATGAGGGAAAGGTCGAAGTGATCGATGAGGAAGTGTCATGGCTCCGGAGCTCAAACTCGGGACTCGGTTGCGTATTTATAGGAGCTAGAGTCTGGGAAACAAATCCATTTCAATTAAGGATCAGATCCCCAGCATTTAAAATTCTTTATTTTATACATTGCACCATACCTGAAAAAATGTGATGAGTCAATCTCGCTCTCAAACAATATTTAGTCGTATATATGCACCGATAAATCAGCAGCCAGAAGTCTAATAATCTGCTAAGGAAATATAGACAATTTAATTGCTTATGCTTTTCCAACATTATGTATATTCATTCTTTAGGAGTTTTTCTTTTTGCTGAAATTGCTACTCCGCTTTTCAAAAAAAAATTGCTACTCCAAACATGACAAGTTCTACTGTCAGCGTCCCGACCCACCAGCTGAGTATACTATTCCACATACTGGCATGCTTTGAGCTCTGGTGTCGGCAACTTGGTTCTAGATGTGTGTAGGAAGGAAGGTGACACAATGCTTATCCAAGGTCCTGTTTGGTTTGTCACTAGAAAAGCCTAGAACACACTTTGACCGTTAATTAGGGGTATCAAATAAAGTCAATGTACAAAACCAACTCCACAATCCTTGCGCTAGGAACACTGAAGAATCTAATGAGGCATTTGACCGTGTGATTAGAGGATAGTTATTGCACTATAGCCAATCATCAATTAATTACCATCATTAGATTCGTCGCAAAAAATTCCCATCCCTAAAGAGGTTTTGTAGACTTCATTTAGTATTTCATGCGGAACTTAGAAGATGCATTCTAGGATGGTCTAGTAAAACCAAACAGGGCCCAAAATTCATTGAACTTGTGAATAACTGATGCATATGTTTAGACTGTCCGTTATTTTCGAATGGCAATGCAACCTGGTCATAGCTGAGGCCAGGGGCGGAGCTACGTTGTAGCATCAGGGTGCGGCCGCATCAACAAAATATTGAAAGCCAGCTACTACTTCTAAAATTTCACCATATAAATTCATTCATCATCTATATGATCTGAAGTACGGCACCTCCATCAGTTTCTCTCTAGCTCCGCCCCTGGCTGAGGTCTACCTCTCTCCTACAGCGTTCTTCTTCAATGTCATGTCAACTTCTGAACACAAGAATATAAGAGCAGTGGTGACGCGGGGTTGGGTACGCATAGAAATGAATTGGTTAGTGATGGTCTCGAGTGGATGTGCACTATATTTGTTTCCAGCGTCACCAATCAGATATGCATGGACAACCATCGGTTGATATTAGGTCCACGAGTACACTGCTCTTGGGCCCAAAGCCTACTTCATAAGTACTTCAATGAGCATTCCTTATAGGAGGACCTACTTCAATGAGCATGTCAAGTGATCCCAGTGCCTCCTACTCCTATAGCACCACTATCAGCGTTTCCTGCCCTGCAGGGCTATAAGAACTACTAAAAGCTTGTGGGAGATAGAAATGTTCATGAGTACTCATGTAACACCCCTGGTGCTAATTTTGTGCATTAGTCACTAATCATCACTTAATCACTATCATTAGCATTAATCAAGCTGGCTTTGTATAATTCAATTTTGGCAGAGCTTTAACAACGTTTTTCTCCTTAATCCAAAACTCCAGTCAATTTTTGTCCAGCATCAATATTGTAGATCTTTTCCCCCTCTATAACTTTCGTTTTGACCAAATCTTAAGTTTTTATGTGAAATTTTGAGTTTTTCTCTAATCAAAATCAAGTCAAATTTGAATCAAAGGAGTAAAAATCTT
Organism: Panicum virgatum; assembly: GCF_016808335.1. Taxonomy (NCBI): domain Eukaryota; kingdom Viridiplantae; phylum Streptophyta; class Magnoliopsida; order Poales; family Poaceae; genus Panicum; species Panicum virgatum. The sequence goes on from NC_053146.1 coordinate 3,062,414, forward strand.
CACCTCCTCGTGTGCGGCACCCATGGCCATCCGATGCACGGCGAGCGCCTGCTCGCTAGTGTGCTGTGCCGCCCATGCTGTGCCTTGTCTCCACACGACCTCATCTACCCCATCAGCACCTTATCCTCTCCCCGTTCCCCTCCCTTTTCTTCTCCCCTACGCGTCTTCCTCCTCGAATCAAGCCGAGCAGAGGCGTAGCTGCCGCGCCCAGCCACACCGGCCGCACCTCCCTCCAATCCCGCACGCCTAAGGCATCCCCACCAGGCTGCCAGATCACACCGTTTTAAGTGCGCAGTGACTTAATTAAAGCTTAAAATGATAGTTAGCGCACCTAAGCCGGTTTAATTTAGACGGTTTTGTTACAACTCATGACTAACTATGGAGCTCAATGGGACTCTCGACTGCGCATATATATAAAGGGGGCTGCAACCTGAAGCAATCCATTTCATTAAGCATATAAAGCAACACATGGACCCGACACATTTGCTATTCTTTATTTAAAATGTTACTCGGACAATCCATTTCCATTAATGCATCAAATCCAATGCATCGATTATTCCTCATTTTGTTTGAACCTAATAATACGTGTAATTAGCATTGTGTTTGATAAACACTGCTTATCCATGGACAGAGACTTTGGCCAAAAAAATATCTATTAGATTTGTAACGTTTTTGTCCAGGAAAAAGTGTTCTGGTATAGAAATTAAATGTCTCATGTTGAAAGATGCAATGCATACTTGGAACATTATTGAAGATTATGGAAATCACAAAAAACTAACTTTGCAATGCATGCGGATAAGATCATGCTAAAGTAAGAAGGTTCTAGAAGAGTGGAGATCAAGTATGAGTAATAGTTATCATGCTTCATGGTGAAGTGTAGAATTCTCTAGAGGAAAGATATTTGTATGATAGGATAAAGATGGAGAAAACTCTAGAAATGTAAGAAGAGTGTAGAAGGTGGACACATGACAACACCATATGAACCATAGAGTCCTATAAATAGGGATGCCCCTCTCTCCCTTGCTATATCATGGCATAAGAGGTCTCAAGTAGGAGATGGCAAAGTTGTCATGTAGTGTAGTGGTATGACCATGCAAAACCTGGTCACAGCCGAGGCCATGTACTACCTCTCTCAGATCATGCACCGCTCTTCTTCCGTGTCACGGTTACTAATAAGGTGATGGTGAGGTTCGGGGAAAGTACAAATAGACATGGATTATTCGAGGCACGTGCACGTACACATTTATTAACAGCGTCACAAATAAGATGTGCATGTGTCTCAAGAGCCCACGAAAGCTGGACACATGCTCTTGAGACACATTAATGTCCCGCTAAGCTCTGCTCTTGGGCCCAAAGGAGGGAAAGGGAAGAGCGGAGCGAAAAACATAGTCCTCCTAGTGAGAAATGTTCGATTTTTGTTGGCATGATTGATAACCAACGTGAACAAATGCCAAGTTACTCTGATCCAATCCAATGCAACCGAAAGGACACTGTGCCAGGTGCAAGAGTAGAGACTAACACGCAGTGATGAGCAGCTAGCCGGCCTTGGCTTTACTGACGGGCTGATGACCTGGAACCTTTAGCACATGAACGCCAATCTCCCTTTCCATCACAGTGTGCTTCCAAGCGCAGTTCCCAACAGTTCACAGATCATATGAAGCACCTGTTCACAAATTGACATGATATATTAGGCATTATGGTAGCGGAGATGAAAAAATCATTTGGGAGAAAAAAAGCTTCAGGCCTCTTGTACTTCAGCTTGTTTGCTTTTCTGTTAGGATGGTCTTACACCAGAGGAACCGAGAAGACAGCAAAAGCAGTGGATGAATTTGTTTCAAAACATGTTAGTGATATAATCATTGATCCAAAAGTTCCAAGAAGTTAAAATAAACCCCAAATCTGAATCAAAATTATATTATTACAATAATCTTCTGGAAAAAAATTTCTTCTCCATTCGAAAGATTTTTTTTCTGCTTCACCTTTCACTGTTTAAGATTCGTGCAAAGCAGCCACAGTACCTCTCGAAGTCATGTAACCTCGTGATGTCATGTTTCCTTGTAAATGGATGAGTGGTGAATTTAGATCTTCTCAGAAGACTTGGTTTGATGAATTTGATTGGTTAGAGTATAGTGAGTACAAGGATGCAGCTTATTGATTGCATTGCTATCTCTTCTTTAATTCGTCAAAACCTGAAAAGTTTGGTAGTTCGGTCTTTGCACATTAAGATTAGTGAATTGGAAGAAAGCTAAGGATACTTTTAATAAGCCCGGTGTTTGCAAGACTCGTGTAGAAGCTAGGCTAAAGTGTGACAGCTTTATGAACCAAAGACAAATGTGGGTAGACAATTAGTTGAAAAGCAAGGAGGATGAAAAACACTATGAAATTCGTTTGACAACTTTTTTAGATATTGCAAGATTTCTCATAATACAAGAGGATGCTTTCCATGGATATGATGAGTCTTCTACTTCCCTTAATAAGGGTACATACAGAGAAATGGTTAATTGGTACAAAGATAAGATAGAGATAGTGAAGGCGGCATATAAAAGGGTTCTAAAAATTGCCAAAAGCTTGTGCAAAAGAAGTCACGAGTGTCATTATGGATGAGATTCGAGGTAGAAAATTCTCGGTTCTTATTGATGAGTCTCGAGATGTATCAACAAAGGTGCAAATGGCGGTGAATCTAAGGTCATAGTTGCATTTTCTTGCCTAAGTTTTTACCTCTATTTCTACAATTATACTAACACATAATGAAATTTGACATGCACGTTTGTGAATGATGAAGGGAAAGTGATGGAGAGATTTCTTGGACTTCAACATGTTGAGAGTTGTACATCTATTGCATTGAAAGAAGCTTTGATCCGTATACTTTCAAGTCATAATTTGTCAATCTCTAATATCAACACATCTTATCGATTGATTTATCGTCTCTAACCTTGATACTACCAGTGGCAACAGCTTCAGTTGAGAGGATATTTTCAGTCATGTCCATTATAAAGACATATTTGCGTAGTAAAATGGGTGATGAATGGCTTAATAACTTAAAGATATGCTATAATGAGAAGGAGATATTTAGAAAGATTGGTAATGAAAAGATCAAAAAGAGGTTTGAAGAGAATTGAAAAAATGCCGTATGTTATCGACCAACCGCGCAGGTCGATGATTTGATGACAAGTAGTATCGACTGATCGATCAATGATCCAGATGGAAGACGGGGAGGGAGTGCACGCGCACGCACCTGATAGGAGCCGGAGGTGAGAGGTCGAGACGCGCCCGGCGGCGGCGACACGCGGGGGGCCGAAGCCCACCAGAGAGCGGGGATGCCGACCTTCCTGGCCACGTAGCGCAGGGTCTGGTGGAGGACGACGGCGCAAGGTAGGAGACGTGCACGTGGCTAGGGTTTGGTTTCGATCTTCTAGTGAGGGGAGGGAATTTTCCTCTTGTGCGGGGCGGGGGAATTTAGAGCCTGCTTGGTCTCGATCTCGGTGGTCTCGTACGTGACCAACGTGATTTCTGGGTCATCTAGTTTGAGGCCCCGCATTGAACATGTTTGCAGTTCATGCTCATGCATGCTCCTCTGATCCCTAGTGTATTTTAATTCCTTTTCTTCTGCTACTAGCAGTGCAACACAAGAATTTGTAAACGAGCCTTGAAAATTTGTCTGTTATATAGAGGAAAAGTGGTTCAACAGGTAAGATCAACTTTCCTACGGTGTGTATACGAGTCCAAGGCTAAAATACAAATGCACCCACTCTGCAGTTGCAACCGAGAGATTACATCGATCCCGGGCCTGGCCCTGAATAAAAATCAGGACAAAAACTGTCCCCAGTGGATCCCAAAGTCCGTCGAGGGCCCGTGGGGATTATATGGCAGCAATAAATAGTCACACGTATATCTCAACACAAAGCACGTAAATCATCTCAATTTGCTCCGATCCAAGAGTTTATTAATCAAAAAACAATTGGGCGAATTGGGCCGCAGGTGGATCGTAGCCAGATATTGGCCCTCAAATGTTGGATGTATCTTAGCAGGTTCTTGCGATGCATGACCATATTTGCAGTTCCAAGTGCCTCTGGTTCCTACATATATATATATATATATATATATATATATATATATATATATATATATATATATATATATATATATGTTCATTAACGGCTCGTCCATCAATTCCTTTTCTTCTACTCAGGTTACTAGTACGTGGAACAAAAGGAATACTGAAACGAGGCTTGGAAGGTTGGTCGAACTCCTAATTTTTTTAGGCTGTAAGAGTAGTGTAGGATAAAGATAAAGTTGGAGGAAGAGAGTGACTAGACATAAGTTTAATTTGGAAATGAAACGTTTGAGATGTCGTGCAAACACAGTAGGGCAATATGGTCTCTATTCAGGTGCCAAATACATGAAGAAATACTAGAAAACAGATGAAATAAACACAATGGCAAGAAAATCAAGTGTCACATGCTTGGAGGTCCATTTTTGCCAAGTTGATGTTAGGGGTGACAAAACTGCGATTCTCTCTATAGGCTACCCAACAATGGCTGCCTGCCTCTTCTTTCCTCCCGATGCCTCCAACTAATAATATTTTCAGGGGAACATATCTAGTGCAAACCAAGGACCTCGTGCAAACCCGTGCAAACCTACTAAACAAAGTTTTAAAAAATTCTGAAAAAAATCATGAATGTGCTTCTCAGATTACATTATCTATATATAAAATTTCATGGTCAAATTCGTTTTACTCTAGAAGTTACAAAAAAGACAAATTTGAGATGCATTTGAACCATTATTGTTGTCAGAAAATTTGTCTTTTTTGTAACTTCTAGAGTAAGACGAATTTGACCATGAAATTTTATATATAGATGAGGTAAGCTGAGAAGCACATTCATGATTTTTTTCAGAATTTTTTGAAACTTTATTTAGTAGGTTTGCATGGGTTTGCACGAGGTCCTTGGTTTGCACTAGATACGTTGCCTATTTTTAGGCTGTAAAGAGTAGTGTAGCATAAAAGCTTAAAATAAAATTGGAGGAAGAGAGTGACTAGACATAAGTTTTGGAATCTACGTACTGTGAATTGCTATCCAAGCATGCATAGTACTGTGGCAGCTTTCATGCTCCACTGCGGCCGTTCTGATTTTTATGTAGAGCTCAACCAACGCCTATGGGAGTATTCTGGCCAAGTGCCACTATTTATGGCATTTCTTGTTTCAGCTTTATGGCATTTCTTGCTGTGCTGAAAAAAACAAGGTCCAAAAACTCAGATATTATTTCGTTTCAGAATCTTTATCAATCTTCATTCTAGTACAGGTGAAGGTGCCATCGATCATTACACAATTACAAGTCGGCTGCTCGTAGGCAAACATGAACGAAGAACGAACTGTATGAACCTTCCGGTAGCCCCAGATCTGTTACACACACATCACATTTGCTTGCACTTGCACCCGTACGCGCGCGGTTTCAGGACCAGCCGGGCTGTCACATTTGGGTTTGTTACCTGATGCTGCAGGATTGGTCAGCTTTTTGATTAGTTATTTGAGTAGGTAATTTCGGCGAGGCATGCAACAATGTCACTACTATATATGCCACTATCTTTTTTATTTTACGATCTAAGATAGATATATGCAACAGATGATCATCGTATCACAGGCACATTTTTCCAAGAATGATGCGATCAGCACTTGAGCCGTGTGTGCAAGGACCCATTGAGATGAAGCTATGGCGACCCAGAAGATGGATGGCAGCTTCAGCCCGTTGAACGATGCAAGGGATGGGTGGTTTCTCCAGGCATTTCGCTGCTACCCTTGGGAATGTTTTGCATTCCTGGCACCTCCCACTCCTACAAGCTTACTTGACGTTACCATAACACAAATCACCTCCCCTCCACTCTTGAGATTTCAGCTCCTCCATTGAATCTGGGCTCAGTTTCATCGATCTTCAGATGCAACTCACTCCAAAAAATTGGAACCCAAGGAAAATAATTAGAGTAACCAAAGCGCTCTGGTATGCGTGGGTTCAAGGTGTTTCGCAAAAATAAATTAAAAGCGATGTATCACTCTCAAGTCTGAACTACTCATAGGCAGAGTCAGCATAGCACTCTGAACTTTAGTAGCATCTGTGGTCAGAGCATCCAATGCTTTTTGTCCTCAACATCTGGCCATGGTCATGGAATGAGTAGAAGCTTATCTCGCAGCATTTTCCCCTTGCCTTGATCTGCACAAGATTGACGGAGCTACAGACTAGAGATGAACTGGAGATCAGGGCTCTGAACAACTCTACAACAGCAACATGCCAATTGCCAACAATCATCTGTCCTACGAATATAATCCTGCAAGGAAACCACCCTACCACCACCATTGACGACATGCGAGCTCTAGATATTGCTACTTGTATCACCAGAGTCGCCGAGGGGTTCGCCGGCGACCGGTCGAGCCGAGGGCGAGGCCGAGCGCGCGAGGAAGAAGAAAAGAAAAGGTCCAAGGATCCTCGCTTCCCACCCTACCCTACGCCGCAAATCGTAGCGGCATATATCCGATCCGACGGCTCCCAGACCATCCAGGGTAGACGGTATTTGATTTACCGTCCACCCCGGACTGTATTACCGTCCGCCCCCTGCCCCTCGCCGCCGGCCGCCGACTGACATGGTCGGCGCAGCCGCGCCCTTCCTTCTGCCCTCCACCTCGAGCTCCCCGATCCTTCGGCGAACGTGCTGTTGGATGAGCGCTCGTGGCGCGCGGTCGTCGGCTTGCTGGGCGTCGGAGCTCGGGCGTCTCTCGCCACCGCCGCCGACCGCACCATGCCGGCCGGCGTGTGCCCAGCCACCATCACACCTAGGCGAGAGCTTGTGCCAGATCAACAGGGGCTGAGCCGAACGCCATCACGCGTCTCCAGTCATGAGCCATGAGAGCTCATGTGCAAGTGAAGGCCTTCTGCGTATGAATCTATCTGCTTGAGCTCCGTGACGAGCAAGCGCTCTGTGATGCGCTGCAAATCGTTCTCTGAATCTCTGTCCAGATAGAACCTGCCTCTGGGAGCGGGTGGTGCCGACATGCCGGTATGTAGGGCAAAACTGAAAACGGGAGATCGATGCGTATGAATCTGATTGCTGAAAAATATTCAGATGATCGATGCTGTTTTAGCTTTTGGGTGGTTATTTTTTTTTAGATAAAGAAGTAAAATGTTCTGACCCCTACACTCACGAATGTTTGGGTGTAAGTGATGCCGCTCTTGTTTCTTTTTTGTTTTTCCACCTGGCAACCTGTATTCCACGGTTTGCAGCTGCTCTCTATTTCTTTTCCTTTTTTTCCCCCTTTCAGCATTTACATTGTTTCCATTCCATTTCGAATCAGCGTGTGAGTATTAACATTTGCTTGTTTCCGGAAGTCTGCCTTGTGTCATGACGGAATGGTTTCAGACTTCAGAGAAGAGAAAGTGAGCTGAATCATGCAAGAATCCAGGTTCAGTAAGATGGTGAGCTAACCGTGGAAGAACCATGGACGCAACGTCATCAGTCCACCTTGATCCCCACATCTCTGCTCACCGACCGATGCATCCTGCGATGTCTGGGAAGCTAGCTAGGTCAACAACCAATGCCAGGTGATGGCTGACCATGGATCACCATTGTTCGATCCAGAACTATATATAAATTGACGACCATGCATATCTCCCGATTCTGCATCACAAGTTCACAACAAAATCATACCTAATAACCTACTAACCAAAGCTTACACCTTTGCCATTGCAGTAATCACCAGCCCACCAATGGCTTCCACCTCGAGCCTCCCCGTAATGGCCCTTGTCGTGGCACTCATGCTAGTCCTAGGCAGCGGCACATGCCACGCGGCTCGCCGGCTTGCCGACGCCACGGCGCCCTCCGCAGCACCGGCAGCTGCCATCCCGGCCGTGCCGAAGCCGACGGTGCCGGCAGTTCCCACCGTGCCACAGATCCCTGCCGTACCCGCGGTCACCGTGCCACCGATTCCAGCGGTGCCGACCGTACCGGCGGTGACTGTGCCAACGGTGCCCACAGTGCCAGCCATGCCGGGCGCCGCGCTTCCACCGGTTCCCGCCGTCGTCATGCCTGCCGTGCCCAAGGTGTCATTGCCGCCGATGCCGGCGGTCCCTGGCATCCCGAAGGTGACGCTGCCGCCGATGGCGTCCATGTCCATCCCCGGCGTGCCAACAATCCCGTTCCTCGCGCCACCTCCCAAGGCCTAAGCAAGCCATGTAATCATGGACGTATGCAGACATCTTGCTCTTCAGTTCGGCACACAGGCCAGCCAGATGGTTGTCTTAAGTTGTGAATTGGTGTTCCTTTTTTGTGATGGTTTCATCCATATTCTTGTGTAAAGTTTGAATGTTAATTTTGTAATTCTGTATGTATGCACATATTTGTGTATATGGTATATGTATGATTTTACCCTTTTTAACCAATATGATTTATTTTGACCTCTGACAGAATGTCTATAATTTTATCTTTGTTAACTCTTCATGGATTACAAGCATAGTAGTTTTACATCCTGGTCTACAGTAAAAAGCTCTAAAATACCTGTAATTCTTTTCCCCTTCAGAACATGTACACGGCAAGGAGGCATGATTTGCTCGGATTTTTGCAGAAATACTACATATACATCATCTAGCTAATCTACCTCTATGCTGTTTTGGTATGCTGCTGCTGCTGCTGTAGTTTCTTCTTCCTTGGATGTCTCTGCAGCATCTGAAAATGTCTCCACAGCACCTTTTCTAGCTTCGAATCTCGCTCTCCTCTCAACGGCCTCCCGCACCCTCTGTGCAAATTCTTCATCAGATCCTGTCAGCATGTACCGCAGCTTCATGTTGATCCTGTTGGCCACTAATGTTTGGTGCCGAGGCTCTATCCTGTCCTCCAGGGAGTAACTGAAGAACCTGAAAACCATCCAACGGCGAGGTACAAGGGTGAAGGTCACAACAAAGGCAAAGCATCAGTTAGGTATTGTTATCTTTGTTTTAGATGCAAACAATGAACTCCAACTCACCGCGGAAATTCGATGAGGTCTTTCAGTGGCCGCACCATTACACGCCTCAAGTACTGGTATTTTGGCTTTAGGATGTCCACGTTGTATCTGAGAAGTGCTGGAAAGTTGGCAACCATCTGACCGAGCACAAAGTGGTAGATACCCAGTGACCGGAAGTACTTGACGCTAACTTCTAGCTTGTGTGCAATACTACAGCCCAAGAGCTGTGGATCCAGAGCAATAACCTTTCCAATGTCATCCTGTTTTACTCCACCTTTTGTCAACAGGAATATAACCTTTGGTTTGCACACGTGTAAGACAGATGGAATAGTAGAAGAAATATGTAAAAGTAAAAAAATCTGGAAACAAACACACTACTTATACCTAACACATTTAACTGAAAATATGTTGCCAAAGTTTTTTTTTAAAAAAAAGGAACAGGAGGGGCAAGCCCTACTGGATATAATTAATGTATGAAATATGAAAAACAAAATTTATGTACAGAGGAAAAGAAAAGTAGAAAACGAAATTTTTGTACACAATTTTCTACTAAAACCAAGTATTGTAAAAACAAGACAAATTGAACTAATAGTTGCAGAAACCAAAACGAATAATAACAAGATATGAGAACACACCACTGGGCGTATTTTCTTGTACAGGCTGTAAGTTAATACAGGAGGGAACTTCACAAGCACATTGCTGATTGCATCACTCCTTACACCAATATCTTGTAGAAATTGTACCTGAAACAGATGTTTGCATAGAGGTAGAGGAGTCAAACTACCAGACTTCAGAGCATTAAGATCTATAAACCCCAGTAGCACACTGTGCAGAAATAATTAAACACTTAGTCCTATTGGACATTTAAAGAGGAAGTCTCACAAATCAAACTATTTTCAAGGAGCTTAGATAATCATAATAGTTTTCTGTGAATACCAGAAGTTGAAAAGCGCATAACAGCTAAAAGATGCAAATATATTTCAAAGCAAGTATGAAGTTACCTTTGTTGCTATCACTGTCTCCAAATCAAGACAGAATATTGTAGGTTGGACCAGCAGCATTCGCTTCATGCCATCCCGTGAAACATTCAGGTGATACAGATACTTCACAAGAGGCTTCCACCTTTCTTCAATGCTACAGGCCATGAGTTGTGGCTTGAAAGCCAGTAGCCTCCCAAGTTATTCGTTGCTCAAACCAAACTCTTTGAGATACTGAACCTGTGACCCAGAATGATATTTCATTAGCAACTAGAAAAGTAGAAGTCAAGGAACTGAATGTAATATCTAAACTAACTCAGTAGTTATCAGAGACCTTCCAAAAGTAACAAGGAGGGTTAGTAAATGAGTTCCTTACTTCTTTATCAATTCACACTTCAAAGTAGATAAATTATTTCATATGGAACTCTCTAGACATAAGACCACATATTGCTCATCAGCACAATGATGGATAATATTAGTAGGGGAAAAGACATACTGCGACTCAGTTTTATTCACCCTTTTTTTTCCTAGAGAACAAAAACAAATAGAGCTTCAACCATTGTGAAGTTCAACTCTTCTTTTCGTAGCAATAAACAAAAAATGAATTGCATAAAACAAAAGAGGCTAACAATCCTGCCAATGTACCGTGTGCAACAAAAATAGCACAGAACTTAAACTAAATGTAAAGCAAACACCTTACTGTTCATCTCTTCCAAGCTTAAAAATCCAAGAACTCTTGGATAGTCATAGACCATAGTGCCAAAATCCTTCTCATCCATTCCCATATCTGTATAAAACCCCACTCTTGTCTCCAACTCATCCATGGACAGATTCAGCAGCTGTGGACATCTACTGATCACATAACCAATCCAGTCTCTCCTCACACCACAGCTTTCCAGACAGTCAATAATCTCTTCCAATTCTTCAAAGCTTCTGTTCAAAAAGGATCCACCATTGGCAAGGACACGTCCCAAAAAATCTCCTTTTACATAAATTGACCTCAGCCACTTTATGATCATCCTTACTCTCCCCAAATCACCAGAACACACACAAACTACTTTGGCAATTTGGGGATATGTCATAGCATTGTGCTTGAACCACCTAAAGTATGCAATGTAATCATCTCAATAATGGAGAATTTCACGTGTATAAAATAAAAAAATTGCATTTTTATGATTGGCAATGCATCTGGTAGTGGAATTATCACAGTTCTTGTGCAGACAGAACAGAAATAAACCGAGGAAACAGATGAAGGAATGCAAAGCTGGGATCTTTACTTGACCTTTGCCCGCGCGTTGAAGGACATATGCGCGAGGTCTGGCCGGTCCCGCCGCATTGCAGCGGCCTCGACGACGATACGGTCCACGAACGGCCCCATCCGCGCCGTGGGGTTATTGATGTACGTCAGGCCACTGAGAGCACCTCAGCGGCCACCGCGCGGCGCACCTCCAGAGCGCGCCGCAGGACGGCATCCTCCGCCTCGGCGAGCCCATCGGCGGCGGCGGAGCCTGTTGGGGTGGAGACGGATCCCGGAAATCGGTGCTCCCGGCGCGGCGCGAGGGAGGCCCCCTCGGCGGCGAGGAGGGCGGCGGAGGGGGCTGGTGCCGGGGGCGGGAGGACCGGATGGGTCGCGGTGGTGGAGTTCTGGAGTCGTGAGGCGGCGACGAGGGAGGGGAGGCGAAGGCGATGGCGGCGGCGGGAGGAGGGGTCGGGGGTGCGGAGCGGGAGGTGGAGGCGGAGATGGGAGTGCCGGAGAGTGGCGGCCATTGGAGTGGAGTGGTGGAGCTCTATCCACTTTGCCTCTTTGGTTTGGGGCCTTGGTTCCAGGAAAGATTTTTCCAAAAATGAATTATTGCCTGTAATAAATTTAACATTTCAAACAGGCTATGTAAAAAAATTGTTGTTGGCATATCTAGAAACACCCAGATATTTTAAGGAGTCCTGTCTTTACCCAGTACTTTTTTCAAACAGGTTATGTAAAAAAATTGGTGTTGGCATATCTAGGAACACCCAGATATTTTAAGGAGTTCTGTCTTTATCCAGTACTTTTTTCTTCCTACCTTCTCCTATCCTTTTTCAACTTCATCGAGGTTTCCCAACAATTATCCTACAACTTCTCTTATATTTTCTATAAACTTAGTTAGAATAGTTTGATCTAGAACAAACTTACTTATACTATATTTTAGGATGCAGGAAGTAGTAAATAAGTCCACTTCATTCTCTCATATAAAGTAAGGTATAGAGAAAAGTTTGGCAGAGGTTTCAAAAAAAAAGGTATGGCTCTAAATCCAGAGGTCTCTTGCTGTAGTTTCTTATTTTTCTAAATATTAGAAAACTTTCTTGTGAAGCTAGAACATTTTTTATTTGATCGTGAAGCATTTGTTCTAAACATCAGTAATTTTTTTAGGATAGAACAGTTTTTACTTTGAACATGAGATATTTGTTCTACTGAATGAAAAAAGGATTTAGAGAGAGTATCATCCAAACACAAGTGTGGTTTTACCATCAAGATCTTGTTGTAAAGAAACAATAGTGCTTTGAACACTATAATCTATAAAACCTATATAGAAGCTCCCCACTAAGCATCATTAACTTTGATTTCTCTCAACTCACATTGCGCCACATCATCAACAAAACTGTGTCCATTCGATCTTAAGCCCAAGTTTAATCATGATAGTTGATTCATCATTCTAGTTTATGTCTCACTACTACAAAAAACTGATTAACAGCGACCTTTTTTTAGAGGCTCTGAGGCGGGCACAAAAAATAACCGCCAACATTAATAGAGGTGATCATTTCTTATTAACTGAGGTGGTTACAAAAACCGCCTCAGAAAATCGATTAATAGAGGCGGTCAACATTAACGTGACCGCCTCTGTTATTTGTCATATTTTTAGAGGCGGACCATTTACAATAGCCCACCTCAGTTAATGGTCTGAGCCCATTAAAAACCCATACCCAGCCAAATCCTAACTAATCTCTCTCCCTCACTCTCTCCCTATCTCTCCCTCCCCCATCTCTTTCTCCTGCAATGGCCAGTGCGGCGGCGGATCCGGCCCACGCGGCCTTCGGTGCGGCGGCCGGCGGGCGGAGCCAGCGCGGTCTCTTTCTCCCCTTCCTCCTTCTCTTTATCTCTCCCTCCCTCCCTCTTTCTCTCTACATCCACGCGCTGCTCAAGGCTGGCCTCTCTCTACCCCCCTCTCTTGCGCGCGAGCGGCTGCTCAAGGACGGGGGCGGCGCGAGCGGCATTTTAGTTGGTCAAATTTTATTAGCAAGCACCTAATTACTAGATGTAAGTTTATACCAACCCACTTAAGAATATAAACATAAAGGATCCGACATTATAAAGCCATAGTACCACAAATTAAATTATTCTTCAAGTTCGATTATCATGTGAGGGTCCAGGCCACTCTTGATCGTGAGCACGGCTGATATATCAGTTTTACACTCCGCAGAGGTTGTACACTGTAACACCTCATGTGTTAATTCCTAGTAATTAGGAGTAATCATGTGTTTAACATCGTCATTAACACTAACTGTGCATGCAAAAAAAATGTTTTTAATTACATTTTGCTAGCTTGTTAACACATGAAATGATGACTATTTTTTCAAATCCAATAAAACATGTTTTAAAAATAACTTTTAAATTTTTGCTCAAATAAACCTTTGCCAAAAAAAAACAAAGGTTTAGAGTTTTATACTGTGAACAACTTTCATATTGGTGGATTTTGAGGTTGCTATGCAAAAAGTGAAGAAAACTTTTAGGCTTTGAATAGGACATTAATACTTTGGTTTTAACATTCCAAATTTTAAACCATGATTTGATCTTCAAATGAAGTTTTGCCTAAAACAAAAGTTGGAGGAAATCAAATTTTGAACAACTTTCATTCTTGGAATTTTTTGAGTTTCTCTATGAAATTTTGAGTTTTGGACGGTCAAAATCGAGCTAAGTTTCGTTGAACCATTTTCTCCCTCTGTTCACAGCTCTCGGTGCCCATGCCGCATGCCCATGCCAGCGACGAGTCCACGCGTCGGCGATCCTCGGCCTCCGCTCGAGCGCGTCCTTATCCTCTCCCCGAGGCCACGTTGCCCTTTCACCTTTCCTCTTCTCCTTCCTCGAGCTCGAGACGAGCGTCGACGTCGCGCCGACCACCCCTCGCTTTCCCGCCCCGTTTCCACTCCCCAGAGCCGATTCGCCTCGCCCCGAAGCTCCGTAGCCTCTCCACGAGATTGACCGAGCCTCTCCCCGGCCGAATCGGCCCGGCGCCGCGCCATGGCCGCTACGGCCACGAGCTGAGCACCAAGCCGCCGCTCCCCTGCTATGCCGCTGTCGCCATCGCCGGCCACCCCAAGCCCATGTGCCGCGCCTCTGCGAGCCACTGCGCGCCGCGGACGCCCTTGGCCAGGCTGATCTCCGCGCCGCTCCGCTGCGCCGTCGACCGGCCTCGCCGCTGGCAGGAACGCCGCTCGCCATGGCCGCCGTTTGTCCTGCACGTCGAGCCTTTCCTCCGGTTCTCCTCCGCCCGAATCAAAGCCGTGGTGAGCTCCCTCTCGACGCCCTCATCCTCCCTGGCCCCTTCCCCAACCTACATCGGCTGCCCCCTCACCGGAATGACCTCGCCTCGCAGCTCGAGCTGCTGCTCTGCCGCTGCCCCCCTACAGACCACCTCCGACCCCGGCTCTTGCTTCAAATCGGCCCTAGGCGAGCCTCTTGTGCTTCCCCACCACCCCACTGCAGCCGCCATGGCCTCCCCTTGCCAAACCGAGCTCGTGAGCACCTCCTCTGTTCCAACTTCACGTGGAGGGCCTCGTGCAGCAATTCAGACAAGTGCAGGGGGGTTTCTGCACTGTCATTGACTCATAGAAATAGTGTTTCAGGGACCAAATCGCTTGAAACTTTGAAAATGCATAGTAAATAGTAGAAAAATCGTAAAATAGAAAATTAAGATGTTTTGGAATTCTTGTGAGTAGATCTATGCAGTGGAATCATAAAATAATGGATGTTAGTTGAAAATATTTGCTGTAAAAATAGATTTGTGCTTGTTAAGGTTTTAATGCTAGTGTTGCTTGTCTTTTTCATAACTGCAGTTATATTGCTCTAAATGATATGAAATTTTTATGGTAGGCTATTCTTGTGATGTGTGTGCTGTGATAAAAATTTCAAGTTCATTGAGGGCAGTATGACTGAGTTTTTGATTAAACTTGTTGAATGCTAAGTAAATAGTTTATAAATAATAGAAATGCGTGAAAATGGAAAATGGGATTCCAATGCCCTTGTATGATGTTATGTTGGCCTAAGAAAATATAATATGGCCATGTGTTTACAGAAAATATAAAATTTTACATTTAACTTGCTCTCACACGATTAAGTGCAATAAAGATTTGTGTTTTTTTATAATCAATAAAATATAAAACCTGATCATGTGAAATTTGTACAGTAGACTATTAGGAGTATTGGTGATCTACTGTGATTTTTGGTAGAATGTATTGTGCACTTTACATGTATGATCATATATATATATGCCTATATGTCTTATTATCTAAATAAATTAAGAAAGGCTTTAAATAAATTAATTTGGGGTTGGATGCTATGTTTTCTGGTGATCATAAGTCATGTATGACATGTTAGTATGTTGCTCAATTGTGTTAGTTCTGTTTGAGCTTTCAAATGAGATGTGCATGCTCTCTTTTAACAAAACAAGCAATGCACAAGATATCTGTTTAATGAATTTTTACATAGGTTGCTTGAGTAATTAAAATGTGGCTTAGGTGGAGGCTTAGCTCCTATGGCATGTTTAATGTAAACCTTACTGCTGTGAGTAGTGTTTGAATGCGAGCACCTATCTTGGTTATAGCTCCCTTATATGTGTAGATGTTGCTCATGCAACTCTTGTTTAAGCTTGATATTGTTTGCATGTTTGCTAAAGCTAGCTCATGACCTTCATTCATATGGATGCTCAGTCGTGACCTTGTGTCTGTCTTGCTTGCTCTTTTTGATGCATTGTCTATTGTACCTCTGTGCATTCATATATCCGCATTGTTGCATCTCATTTAGGTACGCTAGATGTGTGACGCGTGGAACTGAAGGGTGATGTTGGAGTCGATCCAGAAGATGGTGTATTGATGAACCGACCCAGAAGATGGAAGGACCGACTGGAGTGCATGCTTGGACTGGGATGATGTCAAGCCGGTGCAAGACTACAAGCTAACTAACTGACTTTGTGTCAAACCCAGGCAAGCCCCGGAGCATAACCATAATTTAAATTATTCAATGTTTATTTAAGTATTGTGCATTTATATTCTAGGAGTTGAATGGAACCATAGTATGCATGTTTTCCCTAGGTACCGTGGGCCTATACTAGTATGCAGGTGTCGATAGAAATGCTTTGCTAAATAGGATTTCGGTAGAAGTCGAGTGATTACTGTCACTCGCGAGTTTAGGATCTTGATCCCTTAGCTTTGGCTTGGAAATACGTTGATGAGTAAAAAGAATTAGAGACCGGGCGGGAATGAGTTGGAATAGATGAGAAAATGAACTTCCGCCTGTGTCGATTGAGGACCGTACCGTTGTTGGCCCTGATGACCGAGTTTGAACAGTACTAACCACATACCGGAAGTAGGAGGTAGTCGAAACCGGTGAGCTGTGTACCACTTTACAGCGGTGATTTGAATTCCGTCATGCTACGCTGGGCGTGGGAGTTGGCGGGTGTTGGATAGGATGCCGCCTCCGGGTTCTCCGGGAGTTCACCGCGAGGGGCCCATCACCTGGGTTTTAGCAGGCGTAGTTCAGATGCCGTGGTAATGATGGAAACAGTTGACGCGCGTGACCCGACGGGGTTTACATGCGTCGTGTGAGTTAGGTCCGCCTTGCAAGGTTAAATCGGATCGATTTGCCGTCTCTCTCGGTTAAGAGAATCTTGGTCACTGCGTCACATCGTAGTAAAATATTGAAATGAGATTGAAAAGTTGAGATGATGAGATATGAGTCTGGTACTCTAAAAAGATAATGTGATCAACCATGCGTGCTCTAGATATTCAGACAAACCTAATTGGTATTTATATGATAAATTTGAGCTAAAATATTGAAAGTAAGGATCCACTATTAGTAGCTTTTCAGCAAAACAAACCCAGAGCCAAAAGCCTGCATGTCTAGGAGTCGGCTAAGTATATACCATAGTCGGGTAAGCCTTGCTGAGTATTAGTATACTCAGGGTTTGTTGTTACCCTGTTTTCAGGTAGCTACTGCTGGCTGGAGCTAACCAGGATTCACATCGGTGGGCTCGATGTGACGTCCTCACGTCATCGTAGTAATCGTTGTTTTTCTAAACTAAACTTCTATTTAATTTCTGCTGCATTTTGAACTCTGATATTTTACGTAAGCTTGTTTGTAAAACTCCGCATTATAAATTAAATTTGAGAACTTTTATCTGCTTGTAATCATCTGTGCTCGTCTTCGTGCGAGACTTCCAGTGTTTTCGATCCTTAACCCAACAAGCTGCCGGATTACACCGTTTTAAGTGCGTGTTTACTTGATTAACGCTTAAGATGATAGTTAGCGCACTTAAGCCGGTTTAATTTGGGCGGTTCTGCTACAGCTGGTATCAGAGCCGAAACGCACTGGGATGATTACTTGTATGCTTAATTAAGTTTAAAACTAACTTTTTGGCTTGCAAAATGTTCGGTTTCAAAAGTTTGACGCTAGTTGCGCTAAGGAATTAGATAGATAGCTCGTATGCCCTATCTAGGTTTTATTAGCTATGGTGGCATCTATATATCTATTTTATTCCAGCACTTCCAGCTCTTTGCATTCTGTTAAAACTTACTTTCTTGCACAACTGGTATCTAATATTCTGTAACGACGCACCTACGCTCAGGTGAGCCAGGTAAGCATTCTTGGTAGTCCTTTAGAATAGCTCACGTGTTTCATACGTGTGCGGGTCCCGTATGATGAGCATACGAGGAGGTGATAAGGTTCAATTCAAACGAGCCTGTCGCTATCTGCCGCCTGATATGGAGTGCGGATTTCCCACCGTGTGATTGTAATCATGGCCATCTCGTAAGGTAATGTTACGAGCTGAAGACCTGTTATGTGGTTAGACATAACCGTGTACCTTGGGACACGTGTACCCTTGGGTGTCCCGTAAGGCGATTTGTACGGGAAGTGAATACGTTGCTTCGGTAACGTATGAAGCGCTGCCCATTCAGCGTCGAACGTTTGGGTGCCATCTCTATAGTGGATGGTAATGTATGTGTGAATATGCGGGAAACTACATATGCGTTACCCGTGTGGCGTAGGACACATGGGAGCCGTTCGTGTGTGCTGGCACGAAGGGTTCAGAAATGGATATTTATGTCTCTTTATATCTTGTGTTTGTCTGCAGGTACACTAACCACGTTACGTAAGCTTTGAACGTAAGAACGACTAGTATATATAGGGAGAGTACGTATCTGTGCCACCAATTGTCCCCGTATGCCTAGTTATTGGCATTTGTTGGTGAGGAACGATAGAACGTGCATGCATCTTGGCATAATCTTGAGTTTGATTGATTGTCATGCTTGTTGCGTCGTTTGCTAAAATGTGATGCTTTTACCTAAAGGTTCACCTAGGTTTTGTGTTGTAGTAGTGGGGCTAACATAATCTGCTAGACTAATCTTGGCTTAAGAAGATCTTTTGCAAGTTGGTGGCTTGGGTCTTACGTGAATCTTATGTTTCTCTTAGCCTGCCATTCCAATCAAACCCTTGATCTACGCATTGCACTTGTTCTAGCAAAAGCAAGCTTTTCCTTCAATGTCTAAGCCTCAATGTTTGTCAACAAAATCCTTCGATCCATCGTTCAATGACCGGCCTATCATTGATTTCCTAATCTATATTGTTGGTTATTTTGGTTCTCACACCGGAACCTTGTACATTCCATTCTTGTTCAGTAGTTTTGGATAAATTTAAAAGGTTCATGACAAAATAACTTTTTGAATATAGTCATTGCAACAATCATGCATCATGTCATTGATTAGTGCATGGCGTTGCATCATCGTCGAGAATCCATAGATTGACTAACGGGAATGTGTTCGAGTGTAACATCGTGGGTTGTCTTGGGTTCCCTTTAACCTATCTTGCTCTTTTGGCCTGTTGGGTTGCTACTCTTGATTTCGTGTGGTGGTGTTTAATCACATAACCCTGATGCCGCGACGGAACCTAGGGCCACATGTGCGCTGCAGCCACATGATCGAGCCACTAGGAGCGCGCTGGTGTCTAGGTATGTGTGACGTAACTCACTACGATCCCCTTTTATGCAACCTTACTAGTGTCCTATCTGTTGATCCTTCCTCGAGGGTATAGATCTAACAAGGTGTTAGCCATGAGAGAATGGTTACGGGGTGTGAATCATGTGCATCATGCGTATGCATATCATACATGCATACATTAAGAGCATTATCATCTTTGCATAATGGTGTATGCATCATTGAGTCGGCATCATGACAAATGCATCATGTCATATGCAGCGTTTCATTTGTGCACGGGACCTTCCCTTATCGCGTTGCACCACCATTGCAATCATCCATCTCTAGGGTGCATCATTATCATGGCTATCGAGCATTTGCACTCTGAGTTGGAATATACTTTGTCATTATTCCTTGATTGCATCGGCATAAATGGGCATGTTTTGCAACTAGCATCGTGCAAATCAATAAATCCGCATTGTTAGTATGTTTTAAGCTTGATATTCTGTAATATTACATGCCCATGAATCTCACCGATATGGCTTGTTTTAAGCACAAGCCTCCATCGTGTTATCCTCACTTGTTCTCCCAAGCCTTGTGCTGAATCTCACCGATATCCGTTTTCTTCGTGTTGTGATTTCAACTTGATGAGAACATGATCACTTCGTCTCATCACCATATCCTTGATTTGTTAACCTTTTCCCTGCTGGATCAAGAAGCTTTACGAGACTTCACCAACCGTTCTAGTTGAAGAGCCGTGTACGAATCGAGTATGGTGTTTTCTTAAAAGCATTGTCGTTAGCAAGAGCCATCCCTGGCTGCATGCAAAGAGGAACTTCCTATCACCTTAGTGGTGAAATCCTAAATCTGAAATGCGTGTCTAATCTTTTGAGTTCCATAAATGGCCCTGATCAAGGTTTTGAGCTAGAAATCTTAAACGCAGTGCTAGTTACGGTTGTTTGTGTTGCAAAAAAATCCAGGATCTATGCATCCTGTAGACATTTTCATTGACCCACTTACCCTAGCCAAGTTTCACCAAGTGCTTGTCTATGTCTGTGGTCTGCTCATGTGCCTGATGTTCAAAAGCCATACCTACAATCCTGGTGGAACCTCTCTGTCGCTTATTCTAAAGATGATCTAGTGCAATGCTAATCTCTTTTCTACCTTAGCGTCAAAATCGTTCCTTTGTAAATCACGTCATTGCTTTATCAGGTAAGTCTCTGGAGGGTACATCGGCTTTGTTCCAGGTGTTCTGCTTGTTTCGTTTATAGTTCCCGTAGGTTCCTGAATGGTTAGCGATCTTGATCTCATGTTATTGTCCAACCGGACCAAATGGCATGTTGATCGTTAAACAGATAATTTTGTCGATGGACGCAAGCTGTATGTGAAGCTTATGCAAGAGTTTTAATTCTTGCAGTCTGTGGCAGCTAATCTCTGTTGCTCTCATGTTATGCCTCCATTTTTTTTTCAGATCACTTCTTTGCTACCCCTCATTCTCATAATGCTCATCCATGCATGCTCCATCTGTGCAACAAGGGAATTCTCATCAGTGGTATCCTCAGTAATGGTGTAATGATTAAGGATAGACGGTGACGCGATGAAACCAAGAGCCTTCTATGAGTGATCGACACACACTAGGATTGAGGTTGCTAATTATGATCCCTTATACAACTATGTTGGTGTGCTATCTCCTCGTGGACATTTCCCGCATCTATCCTTCGCTATTCTGCCTAGAGATCTCTATGTTGGACCTAAATCTAGTGGGCCTTTCTACCGAAGTTACTTCGAAAGAACTGCTACTGGATGAACATATTAGAAGACTGCAAGAGGTGGTAGACAAGGAACGTTATCCCGATGATCAAGCAACCTGTGCCATTATGGTTGGCACGAGCGGGCATAAAACATGCAAAGTTGGACAAGCTAACCATTGGACAAAATCGTGGGAGATATCGTATTTCTTATACCTTGCTTCTTAAACTTTCTCTAAGTTCTCACTCTTTATCTGCAAAGGATCATATCGTTAACATCAATCTTCTCTAGTGTGACTTTGTCCTGCTGGCTTTGATGGTTAGTCTGCTCCTCTCTCCTTGAAAGTATTTCGTTCTGAACCTCGGGTAGAGATTCTTTTAAGGGGGTGAGGCTGTAACACCTCATGTGTTAATTCCTAGTAATTAGGAGTAATCATGTGTTTAACATCGTCATTAACACTAACTGTGCATGCAAAAAAATGTTTTTAATTACATTTTGCTAGCTTGTTAACACATGAAATGATGACTATTTTTTCAAATCCAATAAAACATGTTTTAAAAAAAACTTTTAAATTTTTGCTCAAATAAACCTTTGCCAAAAAAAAACAAAGGTTTAGAGTTTTATACTGTGAACAACTTTCATATTGGTGGATTTTGAGGTTGCTATGCAAAAAGTGAAGAAAACTTTTAGTTTTGCTTTGAATAGGACATTAATGCTTTGGTTTTAACATTCCAAATTTTAAACCATGATTTGATCTTCAAATGAAGTTTTGCCTAAAACAAAAGTTGGAGGAAATCAAATTTTGAACAACTTTCATTCTTGGAATTTTTTGAGTTTCTCTATGAAATTTTGAGTTTTGGACGGTCAAAATCGAGCTAAGTTTCGTTGAACCATTTTCTCCCTCTGTTCACAGCTCCCGGCGCCCATGCCGCACGCCCATGCCAGCGACGACTCCACGCGTCGGCGATCCTCGGCCTCCGCTCGAGCGCGTCCTTATCCTCTCCCCGAGGCCACGTTGCCCTTTCGCCTTTCCTCTTCTCCTTCCTCGAGCTCGAGACGAGCAGAGCCGAGCGGAGCGCCGTCGACGTCGCGCCGACCACCCCTCGCTTTCCCGCCCCGTTTCCACTCCCCAGAGCCGATTCGCCTCACCCCGAAGCTCCGTAGCCTCTCCACGAGCCCGACCGAGCCTCTCCCCGGCCGAATCGGCCCGGCGCCGCGCCATGGCCGCTACGGCCACGAGCTGAGCACCAAGCCGCCGCTCCCCTGCTATGCCGCTGTCGCCATCGCCGACCACCCCAAGCCCATGTTCCGCGCCTCTGCGAGCCACTGCGCGCCGCGGACACCCTTGGCCAGGCTGATCTCCGCGCCGCTCCGCTGCGCCGTCGACCGGCCTCGCCGCTGGCAGGAACGCCGCTCGCCATGGCCGCCGTTTGTCCTGCACGTCGAGCCCTTCCTCCGGTTCTCCTCCGCCCGAATCAAAGCCGTGGTGAGCTCCCTCTCGACGCCCTCATCCTCCCTGGCCCCTTCCCCAACCTACATCGGCTGCCCCCTCACCGGAATGACCTCGCCTCACAGCTCGAGCTGCTGCTCCGCCGCTGCCCCCCTACAGACCACCTCCGACCCCGGCTCTTGCTTCAAATCGGCCCTAGGCGAGCCTCTTGTGCTTCCCCACCACCCCACTGCAGCCGCCATGGCCTCCCCATGCCAAACCGAGCTCGTGAGCACCTCCTCTGTTCCAACTTCACGTGGAGGGCCTCGTGCAGCAATTCAGACAAGTGCAGGGGGGTTTCTGCACTGTCATAGACTCATAGAAATAGTGTTTCAGGGACCAAATCGCTTGAAACTTTGAAAATGCATAGTAAATAGTAGAAAAAATCGTAAAATAGAAAATTAATATGTTTTGGAATTCTTGTGAGTAGATCTATGCAGTGGAATCATAAAATAATGGATGTTAGTTGAAAATATTTGCTGTAAAAATAGATTTGTGCTTGTTAAGGTTTTAATGCTAGTGTTGCTTGTCTTTTTCATAACTGCAGTTATATTGCTCTAAATGATATGAAATTTTTATGGTAGGCTATTCTTGTGATGTGTGTACTGTGGTAAAAATTTCAAGTTCATTGAGGGCAGTATGACTGAGTTTTTGATTAAACTTGTTGAATGCTAAGTAAATAGTTTATAAATAATAGTAATGTGTGAAAATGGAAAATGGGATTCCAATTCCCTTGTATGATGTTATGTTGGCCTAAGAAAATATAATATGGCCATGTGTTTACAGAAAATATAAAATTTTACATTTAACTTGCTCTCACACGATTAAGTGCAATAAAGATTTGTGTTTTTTTATAATCAATAAAATATAAAACCTGATCATGTGAAATTTGTACAGTAGACTATTAGGAGTATTGGTGATCTACTGTGATTTTTGGTAGAATGTATTG
This sequence comes from Panicum virgatum, assembly GCF_016808335.1. NCBI lineage: Eukaryota > Viridiplantae > Streptophyta > Magnoliopsida > Poales > Poaceae > Panicum > Panicum virgatum. The sequence continues at coordinate 3,085,781 of NC_053146.1, forward strand.
TGCACTTTACATGTATGATCATATATATATATGCCTATATGTCTTATTATCTAAATAAATTAAGAAAGGCTTTAAATAAATTAATTTGGGGTTGGATGCTATGTTTTCTGGTGATCATAAGTCATGTATGACATGTTAGTATGTTGCTCAATTGTGTTAGTTCTGTTTGAGCTTTCAAATGAGATGTGCATGCTCTCTTTTAACAAAACAAGCAATGCACAGGATATCTGTTTAATGAATTTTTACATAGGTTGCTTGAGTAATTAAAATGTGGCTTAGGTGGAGGCTTAGCTCCTATGGCATGTTTAATGTAAACCTTACTGCTGTGAGTAGTGTTTGAATGCGAGCACCTATCTTGGTTATAGCTCCCTTATATGTGTAGATGTTGCTCATGCAACTCTTGTTTAAGCTTGATATTGTTTGCATGTTTGCTAAAGCTAGCTCATGACCTTCATTCATATGGATGCTCAGTCATGACCTTGTGTCTGTCTTGCTTGCTCTTTTTGATGCATTGTCTATTGTACCTCTGTGCATTCATATATCCGCATTGTTGCATCTCATTTAGGTACGCTAGATGTGTGACGCGTGGAACTGAAGGGTGATGTTGGAGTCGATCCAGAAGATGGTGTATTGATGAACCGACCCAGAAGATGGAAGGACCGACTGGAGTGCATGCTTGGACTGGGATGATGTCAAGCCGGTGCAAGACTACAAGCTAACTAACTGACTTTGTGTCAAACCCATGCAAGCCCCAGAGCATAACCATAATTTAAATTATTCAATGTTTATTTAAGTATTGTGCATTTATATTCTAGGAGTTGAATGGAACCATAGTATGCATGTTTTCCCTAGGTACCGTGGGCCTATACTAGTATGCAGGTGTCGATAGAAATGCTTTGCTAAATAGGATTTCGGTAGAAGTCGAGTGATTACTGTCACTCGCGAGTTTAGGATCTTGATCCCTTAGCTTTGGCTTGGAAATACGTTGATGAGTAAAAAGAATTGGAGACCGGGCGGGAATGAGTTGGAATAGATGAGAAAATGAACTTCCGCTTGTGTCGATTGAGGACCATACTGTTGTTGGCCCTGATGACCGAGTTTGAACAGTACTAACCACATACCGGAAGTAGGTGGTAGTCGAAACCGGTGAGCTGTGTACCACTTTACAGCGGTGATTTGAATTCCGTCATGCTACGCTGGGCGTTGGAGTTGGCGGGTGTTGGATAGGATGCCGCCTCCGGGTTCTCCGGGAGTTCACCGCGAGGGGCCCATCACCTGTGTTTTAGCAGGCGTAGTTCAGATGCCGTGGTAATGATGGAAACAGTTGACGCGCGTGACCCGACGGGGTTTACATGCGTCGTGTGAGTTAGGTCCACCTTGCAAGGTTAAATCGGATCGATTCGCCGTCTCTCTCGGTTAAGAGAATCTTGGTCACTGCGTCACATCGTAGTAAAATATTGAAATGAGATTGGAAAGTTGAGATGATGAGATATGAGTCTGGTACTCTAAAAAGATAATGTGATCAACCATGCGTGCTCTAGATATTCAGACAAACCTAATTGGTATTTATATGATAAATTTGAGCTAAAATATTGAAAGTAAGGATCCACTATTAGTAGCTTTTCAGCAAAACAAACCCAGAGCCAAAAGCCTGCATGTCTAGGAGTCGGCTAAATATATACCATAGTCGGGTAAGCCTTGCTGAGTATTAGTATACTCAGGGTTTGTTGTTACCCTGTTTTCAGGTAGCTACTGCTGGCTGGAGCTAACCAGGATTCACATCGGTGGGCTCGATGTGACGTCCTCACGTCATCGTAGTAATCGTTGTTTTTCTAAACTAAACTTCTATTTAATTTCCGCTGCATTTTGAACTCTGATATTTTACGTAAACTTGTTTGTAAAACTCTGCATTATAAATTAAATTTGAGAACTTTTATCTGCTTGTAATCATCTGTGCTCGTCTTTGTGCGAGACTTCCAGTGTTTTCGATCCTTAACCCAACAAGCTGCCGGATTACACCGTTTTAAGTGCGTGTTTACTTGATTAACGCTTAAGATGCACTTAAGCCGGTTTAATTTGGGCGGTTCTGCTACATACACTTTCACCACAAGTCGCGTAAAAGTTCAAAAGAACTTTGGACCCAACCACGCTGATCAGGCACAATACCACACTTCCGAGGTGTGATTGCATAGGGACGCGACAATTCCTTTACAAAGATTCTCTAGTAAGAAGTAGTCCGCTAAAGTTTCCGGAGTAGTAGCAGAGCATGAACCTCCCTAATGGGCATAGTGTCTTAGCAAAGCCCACTTCCCAAGAAGAGCAGGTTATACCCTGTCAACCGCCGCCCCTCTTGCACTTTCGGTTAGACCACTTCAAACTAGAGTCTCTAATTAATCAGCCAAGACCAGAGCCATATGGTTCTTGTGGTTCTACTGTTTTCTTGGGTGGTTCTCTATGTTCCAATTAAAGTCATATAATCTTGTAATTAACCACATATAACAACATGAATAAAGCATGATTAACATTTCTCAAAAGATTATGATATCACAATTCCCAATGTTAAGAACATAAGCATTTCTACCCAACAGATACATTAAACCCGGTGTTCAAGGTTTTGGGGTAAAAGACTCGGTAAAGTCCTTAATAGGTGTCCCATCAAATTTATGCAACTCAGCAATAAAGTAAAGTGAACTATCATGCTACTATTGTGACAAAATGGAAAATACAGGGAGAGAAAGTCCACTTTCCTTCCTTGACAAACTGTTGTTGCTCTTCTTCGAACTGCTGCTCTTGATTTCCCTCGAACGGCGTGTCATCTACACGATCACACAAACAAAACATGCACAAAATAAGGAACAATACATAAAATTGTAAAAACAGAGAAGGATATGGTGATAAAGCTGCTGTACGCCTTGCGAGGATCGCGTGAGCGCAAGGCTCGCTGAAATCGGAGTTAAAACGAGAAAGATATGGCTAAAGCAAGGTTTCGGGAGCTTTTTTGAGAAGAAACCGAACTTCCAGCGGCTAGATCTAAAGAAGCCAGGGGCTAGAATGAAATTAAACCTAAACATTAGGGGTTAGCTTGCTAAATAGGGGTCCTTGGATGGTGGGTTGGATTTTGTAGAAGTGTAGGGGTGAAAACAGAAAGAAGTGGACTTGTTTGTAATGACTTTTGAACTGGGATGGACTGCGGGTTGATTATCAAAAAACCCAGGGGCCTTTTTGCAAAAATGCCAAGGGTTGGCCGATATCTAAGGGTATTAACTTGGATTTGATTGAATCCGATTCGTCGGTTTGAGATCCGACGGTGCGGAGGACGGCTTGTCGGCTCGGATCAAAGGCTCAGCCCTGGCGACGACTCAGGCGAGAGGCTCGGGGCGGGGCTGGGCAGCTCTCCTACACATGCAGCTCGGGCGGGTGGCGCTAGTGGCTTGGTTCGGCTCGCATGGGCGAACTCGCAGCATACGCGGCGAGCGGCACGACGGCGGATGGCCGGAATCGGCAGTCTGGAATTGGTTTGGGCCGGGGAAAGGCCAAAGAGGAAGAGGAGGGCACGGGGAAGCCGTTGGAGGGGTCGGAGAGGTGCTGCGATGGCCGGAGTGGAGCTCACGGTGGGGAGGGGCAGATGGTGTGCTCCGGCAAGGAATTGCTGTGGCGCTGGTGCAGGAGAATGAGGGCAAAAGGGACTGGGGGCATCCTCACCACGACGCGCAACTCCAGAGGTGGTCAAAAGTCGATGGGACATGACGGAGCGGGAGATCGACGACGACGGCACTCCAGACGTGGCGTGCAGCGGCGCTACGGGGTAGAGAAAGGGGGCGCAAGGTCCGGGAGCAGGGAAAGGAGCGAGGCAAGAGCCCGGGTGTGTCATTTATAGGGTGAGGGAGGGAGAAGGAAGGCCGGGAAAGAGAAGGGGCAACGGAGCTCGATGGCCAGTCTTGATGGCCATAATGGCGGCAACGGTTACGACCGAGGGAGGGGAGGAGGCGAGGGGATGGTGGCGGCACAGATAGCGGCATCAAGGCGGGCTCAGGTGGAGATGGAGGCGAGCGGGCGTGGGCACTCGGGTAGGCGATAGTACGCGCGGCGGTGGGGAGCTGGGCAGCCGAAGGTAGAAGAGGGGTCCGATATGCGGGCCCCACCTGGCGGTGAGAGAGAGCAGGAGGGAGGCGAGTTGGGCCGGGAAGGCGAGTTGGGCCAGGTGGGCTGTGCGCGAGAAAAAGGGTGGGATGGGAAAAAGAGGGTTTGGGCTGGGCTGGAAAAGAAAGATGGAGAGAGAGATGTTTGTTTTTTTAACACAAGAAAAAGATACATTTTTTTGAACATGCCAAATAGGTCTTTTGAAATTGAAACATTTACTTTTTATAAAAAATGATTTTGGGTGTTACAGCTGGATCTCAGTGGATCGTGGCAGCAAGGCCACTCTACCACTTTCAATGCCCCGTCTTGTATTTAAGTCGTCCGCAAAGGATTCAGCCCACCGCCCGTGAGGAAGGGAGCTTCGTGGCGGCCTGCCAAGACACGTCGGCCAGACAGGCTGAGCCAATGGCACAGGCCCTTGGGGCGCGAACGTCCTAATGTGGGTCGGGGCGAGCGGTAGGCACAGGCGCCGGTTGCTAGCTTGGATTCTGATTTAGAGGTGTTAAGTCATAATCCGACACACGGTAGCTTCGCACCACTGCCTTTTCAACCAAGCGCGATGACCACTTGTGTGAATCAATGGTTCCTCTTGTACTAGGTTGAATTACTATCACGGCATGGTCATCAGCAGAGTAAAACTAACCTATCTCACGACGGTCCATACCTAGCTCACGTTCCCTATTGTTGGGTGAACAATCCAACACTTGGTGAATTCTGCTTCAAAATGATAGGAAGAGCCGACATCGAAGGATCAAAAAGCAATGTTGCTATGAGCGCTTGGCTGCCACAAGCCAGTTATACATGTGGTAACTTTTCTGACACCTCTAGCTTCAAACTCCGAAGGTCTAAAAGATCGATAGACCACGCTTTCTCGATTCGTATTCGTACTGGAAATCAGAATCAAACGAGTACCCCCCCATGCAATGGTGGAGCCACCAATACAGCAGGGTGAGGCAGCTAGCCCAGCTACTGCCGAAGCAGATCCCGACTCCCCATGGTGTTTTTAGTCGGCCGGAGGCGAGCAGGAGGTCGGAGAAGTGAGCGGTGGCGGCGTTCTGGCGAGTAGGAGGTCAGAGGAGGAAGAAGGAAAAAGAAGGCCGGCTTGGGCCATCGCTGGTGAAGTGGTGGTTAAGTGGAAAAAGCCCATGACCCAAATAACATTGGCCCAACAGCAAACCAAAACATTCACCTCCACCGTTTCCCCCTTCTCGCTGGCTCTGTGTCGCCTCCGACCCCCCTGTCCCATTTGTGTCCACTCCTAGCGGGCGGCCACCAAAACCCTAGCCGCCGCCCCTTCGGTTGCCAGATGACAGAGCCGCCGCCCACCAGCCCGCGGCCATTGCCGCTGTCCTGTGGGCAGTGGGGGATTCCATGGAGGAGTAGGAGGGCCAAGACAGCAGGGGAGCAAGCCCCCCCTCCCCCGCCCCAGGAGTGGCGTGGATGCCACCGCCGCTGTTGGGCACTTCCGTGAAAGAAGGGCGGCGCCGGTACCACCTGATGCTGAGGAGCAGAGCACGGTCTCGACCGGTGCTGGCGTTGGGCGAGGGCATGGCGCCCCAAATCGCCCCTGTCTTCCAATCGGTGAGAAGAAATTGGTGACAAGAGGTAAAATCTCCCCTGTATTTCAATTGAATTGGAACTCTTAGCATTTATTCATATGCTCAATGTGATTTTTGTAGATTTGAAGAGCTTCTTTTCTAGTGTGAGTGTCAGCTCTGGTCCTGATGCATTCGGGTGCCCAAGTACCCGGGAAAGTGAAATTGTGGATCAAGATCAAAAGCAGGTCCAAGTCCAATCTGTGGTTGTTGATGTAGAAGAAGCATTACCTGAGGTTGGGGCAGATCTAGCAGAAGCAAATGTGGAAGAAGAAGAGGATGAAGGTACTGCTCTTATAATGACATTTTACTCAAATGTCCACTTTATTTCTGGTCTAGGACTTCGGATACCAATTGCTAGTTTCCATCCTAACATTAGAGATGATTTTAAGAGGGCCTATTTGTTGAAGGGTCCGACCCAACCAAAAGGTCATTCATTTCCTCTCAGCAATTTTATGGCCTTTAGAGCATAATGGTTTGATGATTATGATTGGCTAGAATATAGTGTGTCAAAGGATGCAGCCTATTGCTTTTATTGCTTTCTTTTTAGAAAGGAAGTCAATCATGAAAAGTTTGGTCATGAAGTTTTTCGTAAGACAGGGTATGACAATTGGAAAAATGCAGCAACTAGAGGGTTCCAGATCATTGCTGTGTTGTTAAAGGTTGCCATAACAAAGCTAGGAGGTGTGCTCATGACTTTAAAAATCAAAGGGCAAGTGTGTCATGAAAACTTGAAAGGAACACTTTAACTTCTGAATAGCGATATGAAGCTCGTGTGACTACTGCTATAGATATTGCTAGATTTCTCATTACCCAGGGTCTTGCATTCCGTGGGCACAATGAATTAGATACTTCCTTAAACAGGGGCAATTTCTTAGAGATGCTTGAATGGCATAAGAGAAGGGACCCTAAGGTGAAGACTGCATTTGACCATTTGTGTCCAAAAAATGCAAAAACAACTTGCCCAGAAATTCAGAAGGACATAACAGACAGTTGTGCAAAAGAAATCAGCAAAGTAATAAAGGAGGAAATTGGGGATAATCTTTTTTCCAATCTCATTGATGAATCTCGTGATGTCTCAATAGCAGAGCAAATGGCTATTATTGTAAGGTTAGTTGTTACACAAGTAAATCAGAATTTTTTATTATTGATCTCTGCTATACTATTTATTAATACCAATATTATCATTTTTTTGCAGATTTATGAACAAACAAGGAATGGTTGTGGAAAGGTTGCTAGATTGACTGAAATATATGATCAAGATTTCTCTGACCTAGAACGTTCTAATATAAGAGATCAACTTGAGACCTTTGTCATACATATGCGAAGAGTTGATTTTTTCAAAGATTGTCATAATTTGGGAAGTTTGGCTATATAAATGGTTAAACATGAAAGAGATATTACTTTTCCATTAGTCTTTTGGCCCATTAAGTTAGGATTGCTTCTACCATTAGCAACAACATCGGTTGAAAGAGCTTTTTCAGCTATGAATATAATCAAGACAGATCTACGAAATAGAATGAATGATGAGTGGCTTCATAGTTTGATATTGTGCTACATTGAGAAGCAAATTTTTAGAGACCTTGATTCAGAAGAAATTAAGAAGATATCTCAAGCTACCAAGAATCGTATAGACTTGCCCAGGCTACCTAGAAAACCTAGACTTGAATAGTTTGTGTTAGTAGAATATGTGTTGAAAAAATTATGTTATGACATCTTAAACCTTTGTATCTAAAATTTATTTGTAGTTTGGTGATTTACTGTCGTTATTTCAGTATAAATGTTGCATGTGAATGTGGAATGTTTTTTTGGCACTTGTGTTATGCTCGTCGTGCGAGTCTGCCCCAGCTAAAAATTTCAGCTAGCTCCGCCGTTGCCGTCGTGTATAGGGTGACAGTCATCCAAAACCGACACCACGAGCATGCTTTGCCTGATCCTGATGGGAGACAGCCCCCATAGGAAGGAAGGAGGGTCGGGTGGGCTAGGCGCAGTCCCCGGAGTCAACATCGCCTTGGGGCAAGGACGCGGTAGGTGGCGTACGCATCCTGAGTGCCACAGTGACACGTGCTGTTACCGAGCCATACGTCGCTCCGCTCGCAGCCGCCCGGACGGCCCGGGACGTGGCTACACTAGGGATGCCACAACCCTAAAATGGCTGATGCGACCGGACGGCCCGCCCATGACGTCAAGAGGATCATCATGAGCTCTAAGCGCAGGAATTTACACGGCGGGACGGCCCCTCACCCCCTCCCCCCTAATCATTGGACGGCGATGTACGACAACCCCGTCTACAAGCTTGCTCCTTTTCTATCTCTTCCTGCTTGTAACGTTCCATCTCTTCCACATATAAAAGGGATGGCGCGATCCCGTGACCGGGACAAAGCTCTCTGCGCAACTGCATCCGTTGAGAAGTTGTTAAGCTCACCTAAGTTCTTAGACACACACGAACACATACATACTTGGGAGTTCCTCTCTTGCCTAGTTATAACACGTCTTGTGCGTGATAACACGAGTGGCCGACTTGGACTAAGAGCATTCCGTTCGAACCAGCATAAATCCTTGTGTTCTTCACGCTCACTATCCCAGCTTGACATGTAATGCAAATTTACAATTCGGCGGATCGAAACATTGACAGCTACGCTAGCAGTGCGCGCCGGGTGAAGCCTGTGCCGAGGCGGGGCTTCCCTGGCGGCCTGACGACCGAAAGCAGAGCCATTCTTGCATTGCCCCTAGTTGTCTTCGGCGATGGACAGCAACAGCGGCAGAGCCATCTTCACGTTGCTGGACGCTGCCCGATGTGCCAAAAACATACTAGTGTTCATGTTCTTACGTGGGTGCTTAGCTCATGTAGAACTTCATGCTGACAATGTGTTAGAAACCAGGGTTTTTCACACACTCATGAACATAGCACACATGAACAGGAAGAGAGTTCTGTATTCATTCTTTCATTTTATTGTTACATACACTGAGGGTAGTCTCCTATTTATAGGAAGAGGAGGATGTCATGCAATGTGAACTCCCTGACTTTGTTCTCCCTCTTTTATTTAATTAGCCACATTCAGAGTCACATGTTCACATTTGTTCATTGACATTGATTCATACAGTTCCATCAGCGAATCGATTACTAGCATTGCAGAAAAAAGGGGAAAAGATAAAAGAAACCTAGAAAATGCAATAAAATCTACAAAAATTTTATTATTTCTATATTTCTTTATTTTTCTGGTGGGGGAGTAGAGAACTCTGCCCATGCAATTTTAAGGTAACACTTAATTTCGCATAGCTGCTCCCAAGCCCAGGAAAAGGAGGAGGGGCTACCCATTGGTCAGTTCAACCACAAACATGCTAAGATTTGAACAGTGCTGCATCGGAGGACAAACAATGTCTTGATAGTATTTTTACACAAATGCGAATCTATTGTGCGAGAGAATGTATTTTTTCTTTTAGTTTTTTAGCAAATCACGGTAATGCAAAACATTTCCTCATTGTTTATGGTAGGAAATTATCAAGTCGTTTCAAGTGTCAGAGGGCCTCATAAAGCTAACTTCAGCCTGGGACTATATATCACAATGGTAGAGAGTCGGATTTTAAGAAACGAAAAATACGGTTCATTTCATGCTCACTGCACTGTCGGCTCTTCCCTCCCCATCCCTGGTGACCGGCTCCCGTGCCCTCACTCCACCCTCGCCGTGGCACACCCAGCTAGCCTCGAAGCAGGGGCGGATCTAGGGGGGGGGGGGCTAGGGGGATTAAGCCCCCTACCTCCCCAAGATCCATAGATACCCCCCTAAGCCCCCCCTTCAATTTTGGCATGAAACAATGAAGAAGAAGATGGGTGGAAGAAGAAGAGAAGAGGAGGAAGAAGAAAATAGTAGATATGAGTCCCCTCTAAATATTGAGACTAGATTCGCCACTGCCTCGAAGCAATGGTGGACAGATACAGCCACGGTTGGTGGCCATGCCCAATGGCACAGTACATCATGGCTTTGCGGCTGTAGGCTCTTTTTTTTCTTTCTCACTTTTCGATGAACCTTTTGAACTGCTTTTATTTATTTAATAAATTCTAGTAGGGCCGTGCCCCTCCTGATTCCCTAAAAAAAAGAGCTGGTGACCTCGGCAGGGCGGCCGAGATAGCACGACATGGTCACATGGCTAGGCACAAGCACGACAACAGTGTCGTACCAGTGCCGTGCGTTCCTGTTGGCACATGCACGACAACATGGTCACATGGCTAGTTCAAATTGAAGAATCACGAGAAGAGTTGAGAAAAACGAAGAGTTCACATGGCCGGCCCAATGCTTCAGTATCACATGGCCGGGCCAATGCTTCAATATACAATAGCAGAGAACTAAGTTTCAATACACTATCTTATATAAAAAAAAGAAGCTTCAATACACCACACCTACCGCACAGCAAGCAAGTAGATATAGTAAACTATATCATCACTTGGTTCAATTTACCCCCTAATTGAATTCGTCTTTTTTATTTCTCTATGCACAAGTGGAATTTTAAATTCAAATTTTACAAGGTGGTAGTAGACATCACAAAGAATGTCAAAAAATATATTGTGAATTTTTATCATTATTTTTTCATATAAATTTATATTTCAATGATTAATTTATTATTAAATGCACTACCCCGTCAAGACGCTGATGAAAAAAACATGATGCATATTTTTAAACATATTTCATGATGTCTACCACATCTCACAAAATTTTAACTTAAGATTCACTTGTGCATGGAGAAACAAAAAAGATAAAATGTGTTAGGGGTATATATTGAACCAAATGATATAGTTTAGAGGGCAAACTAAACCAAAAAATAGTTTGGGGGTAATTCGGACTTTGGCCATATTTGAGGGTAGTAATTTGGATTTTTTTTCCTATAGTAAATATAGGTAGAGTGGCCAGTCTTGAGAGTTCACCATCCAAGGATGTGGTTAACTAACCGGAGTTCCATCTGCATTTTTTTTCTTGTTGTATTGTACGAAGTAGCCTGGCGACCCATGCATGGAGGCCATGTGAATGAGCACACCGAGGCCCGTAAATCTATACGGCGCCATGATGGCCAGTGCACTTGGCATCTTAAACAAAAATGAAATTCTACCCCGTCAGGAGTAGTATAAGCTCAAAGTCACACGAGATAGGCAGGCCTCCCCCGACACCCCCATGTTGACAAATGAAGAATCCCGAGGAGGAGGTGAGGCATGCCAACAAACAATAGACATATACAGTAATACAGAAGCACTAGCGCTTCTTCAGCCCCCACACCCACACGCTACCACAGCAATCTTGAGAGAGAGCTCACCGGCGGCAGTCATGGATCTGGTGATGGGGGCGATGGGAAACCTCGCCCCAAGCTGTACCAGCTGCTCAAAGGTGAATACGAGCTGCAGAATGGTGTGAGGAAGAAACTCATGTTCCTCCATCAGGAGCTCGTTGATATGCTCTCAGTGCAATAATGGCCACGCTGACTGCGTCAAATGCTCTCTTCGTATCAATCGGAAGTGCTGGTGATGCGACCAACCGATTCGCGACGTCCATATAGCGCATAGTGTTTCTCCGAAAGGTAGTGTCATCACTATTGGATGGAGATTAACGACGTATACTTGTTTCGAAATAAAGATTTTTTTAGCTTATAGATAGTTTCAATGTGAGCCTGAATAAATACATCACTAGAGTGTCAAAATAATCAATTCATAATAAAAAAATCTATTATAATTCTTTCATTAGTTCATTATAAAAAAATTAACTATCCACATTATGGTTATATCTACTACAATAACATGTTTTGTCTACACTCATTCTAAAAATTTCTACTATCCACATGCTCATCTGAATCTAAAAATAAAAAATGTGCTACATTCATTTGTAATATATAGAAAATGATTGAAAAATATGTCTATAAATTTTTCATATTCAACCTAGCCAATAAACCCACTCCCACATTCAAGTCATCGGTTCTATATATCTCAAATCATTGCATAAATCAAAGAAATCACACTCATCCTCACTATTTCTAAAAGTCTCAAATTTCTCTAACTATAGAGCATAAAACGAAGAATAAAGACTATCATTGAAGAGAGGATGAAGTTGCAAACCTTTGGCATACTTGGACAACTAGAACACTCACTAAAACTAGAACAAATGGTGGCAACTCTCTAAGGGAAGAACAACCCCGAGCTCGAGCTTCTCTGGTGAAATGGCACTGGCTCGGGCTCGGGGAGGAAGAAGGGTGGGCTCGGGCTCCAGCCGGTACTAACGCGCCACTTTTAGTACCGGCTGGAGCCACCAGCCGGTACTAAATTTCCTCACGGCAGTTTAGTACCGGCTGGTGGTTCCAGCCGGTACTAAACTGTCACTAGCTGTCGGTGGCGGACTTTAGTACCGGCTGGAGCCACCAGCCGGTACTAATACGCTCCCAGGGCCACAGTTCCTTTGGCCCGGTACTAAATTTGCACGTTAGTACCGGGCAAAGCCGTGACCGGTACTAACGGCCGCGGACGAATGTGCGTTTTTCCAGTAGTGTCCCCATCCTTGGTGACCGGTCCCGTGCCCTCACTCCACCCTCGCCGTCTCTTGCGGTCAGATCTGGCCTGGGCGGAATCAGCCTCGGCAGCGGTACACCCAGCTGGCCTCGAAGCAATGGTGGGCAGATACAGCCACGGTTGGCCGCCATGCCCAACAGCACAGTACATCATGGCTCCGCTACTGTAGGCTCTTTTTTCTGTCTCACTTTTCGATGAACCTTTTGAACTACTTTTATTTATTTAATAAATTTCAGTAGAGGCACTCCTGATTCCCAAAAAAAAAAAGAGCCGGTGACCACGGCACGGCGGCCCGAGATAGCACGGCATGGTCACATGACTAGGCACATGCACGTGCCAGTGCCGTGCGGTCCTGTTGGCCATCTATTAGTTCAAAATGAAGAATCACGAGAAGAGTTGAGAGAAACGAAGAGTTCACATGGCCGGGGTGTCTACCATCATCTCACAAAATTTTAACTTAAGATTCCATTTGTGCATGGAGAAACAAAAAAGATAAAATGTGTTAGGGGGTATATTGAACCAAATGATATAGTTTGGAGGGCAAACTGAACCAAAAAAATAGTTTAGGGGTAATTTGGACTTTGGTCATAGTTGAGGGTAGTAATTTGGATTTTTTTCCTATAGTAAATGTAGGTAGAGTGGCCAGTCAGTTCACCATCCAAGGATGTGGTTAACTAACCGTGAGTTCAATCTGCATTTTTTTTCTTGTTGTATTGTACGAAGTAGCCTGGCGACCCATGCATGGAAGCCATGTGAATGAGCACACCGAGGCCCGTAAATCTATATGGCGCCATGATGGCCAGTGCACTTGGCATCTTAAATAAAAATTAAATTCTCCCCCATTAGGAGTAGTATAAGCTCAAAGTAACACGAGACATGCAGGCCTCCTCCGACACCCCCCATGTTGACAAACGAAGAATCCCGAGGAGGTGAGGCAAGCCAACAAACAATTGACATATACAGTAATACAGAAGCACTAGCACTTCTTTAGCCCCCACACCCGCTTCTTTAGCCCCCACACCCACACGCTACCACAGCAATCTTGAGAGAGAGCTCACCGGCGGCAGTCATGGATCTGGTGACGGGGGCGATGGGAAACCTCGCCCCCAAGCTGTACCAGCTGCTCAAAGGTGAATACGAGTTGCAGAATGGTGTGAGGAAGAAACTCGTGTTCCTCCATCAGGAGCTGGAGAGCATGAAGCCTGCCCTTGAAAAGGTGGCACAATTGCCGTGGGATCAGCATCACAAGCAGGCCAAGGTCTGGGCGTGTCAGATGAGGGAGGTGTCCTACGACGTAGAAGATCTACTCGACACCTTCCTTGTGCGTGTCCAGGGTTCTGAGCCCGCTGACCAGAGCAAGCTCAAACGCGCCCTGAAGAAGATGGGTGGCCTGTTCGGCAAAGCCAAGGCTCGCCGTGACATTTCTAGTGCCATCGAAGACATCAAGAAGCAACTCCAGGAGGTGGCTGACCGGCGCGACAGGTGCAAAATCGACGAGATGGTGGCCAAACCTGCTGACACTTCGGCAATTGATCCTCGTCTTGAGGCTATGTACAAAGAGGTGACTCAGCTCATTGGTATTGATAAGTCAAGAGGTGAGCTCCTATCAATGCTTTCATCGCCCCAGGGGAATGAGGTGTCCCATGAGAAGATGAAGATAGTTTCAGTTGTCGGAGTTGGAGGATTGGGCAAGACAACTCTTGCCAAAGCAGTGTATGATGAGCTTAAATCGCAATTTGATTGTGGGGCTTTTGTTCCGGTTGGTCGAAATCCTGACGTGAAGAAAGTCCTAAGAGACATTCTTATAGATCTTGACAAGAAAGAATTCAGGGAGCCGAAATATGATATATTGGACGTAAGGCAGCTCATCAACGAACTCAAAGATTTCCTCCAAAGCAAGAGGTATGAATTATTAGCCATTTTCTGATACTGCGCGCTGCAAATTAAGAGTGTATTTTCCACTGTAATTCTATCATTAGTGCAGTATAGAATTATTTTGTTACACCGGTGCCAACAACCCAATAGTGCCAAGTTTGGTATGCTTACATGGTTTTAAATAGCGGGCTATAGCCCCACTATAGCCCCGCTATAGCCTTCTTAGAGAGTCTCCGCTACGCTATTTGTATTTGTGCCACTATGGCAGCTATGGAAGCTAATTGGGTTATAGTTGTGCTAAATGGCATAGCTTTAGCGCCGCTATAGCCTTATACTTAGCTCGGTGCTACTGCTTTGGTCGTTTTGACAACTGAATATTTGATTGTATTAATTTTGTTGTATTGTCAACTTAAATAATGTTCCTGTAGCCCTAGAAATATATTTATGTTTATGAAATTCCCTAATTACTATGTTTTTGTGCATCTATTACTTGTATTTTCCATGGTTCAGTATTAAACCGCTATTTTCCATAGCCCGCTATAGCCTCTTAGCCTTGGAAAAAATACGCCGCTATTTATCATAGCCCGCTATTTAAAACCATGTATGCTTACCATTTCATGCATATATCTTTGGATCTTAATTAAAACCTTAACTAATTATTACGAATGTTGTTAACTTATTATCGATTGGTCAAAATGTACAATGTAATTCTTTGAAATGATGATTTTCTTTTAAATCCTTCATCTAGTCATAATAACTCCTTGTTTTGTAGATGGCTTAGACATATTTTACTAACGGAGGCTCTTGACATGCAGATATTTTATTGTTATCGACGATGTATGGGAGACAAGATATTGGAAGAAAATAGAATTGGCTTTGGTTGAGAATGACAGAGGAAGTATAGTAATCAAAACTACACGTAAATCAGAAGTTGCCACCGGTGTTATTTACCAGCTACCACCACTCTCAGATGATGACTCCAAAAAGTTGTTATACACAAGGCTGTTTGATGGTGGAGGTGAATGTCCTGCAAATCTTCCTGCCGAGGCATTTAAAAAGATTATGAGAAAATGTGATGGTGTACCATTAGCTATCATCACAATGGCTAGTATGCTTGTGGGTAAAAAAAGGGAAGATTGGCTTGCTGTGTGCAACTCTTCTGGTTTCTATCGCTGTAATGATGGCGGCCAGCAAGCAGATGATACTGAGTGGATATTGTCTCTTAGCTACTATGATCTGCCTATGCATCTAAAGACTTGCTTATTGTATCTAAGTGTGTATCCCGAAGACTATTTCATTCCGAAAGATTTATTGATATGGAAATGGATAGCTGAAGGTTTCGTGGAGACGAAAACAGGAACCAGCTTGTTTCAGCGGGGGGAGGAATACTTCAATCAGCTCGTAAATAGAAGCATGATCCAGGCAGTCAGGGATGAGGATGAAGGTGGGGACATACGTGGGTGCCAAGTTCATGACATGGTGCTCGATCTCATCCGTGGGTTGTCATACGAAGAAAACTTTGTGACTATCTCAAATGATGACAAAGTCACGTCACCTTCAGGAAACAAGGTGCGCAGATTAGCTCACCAGAACAGAGTGATGAAGCAATTAACCCAGCAGGAAGATGATACGGGCATGGCAAGAGTGAGGTCATTGGTTGCCAGTAGGTGTGATATTGGAAGTTGGGTCTTGCATCCAAGCTTCAAACTCTTGCGTGTGCTAGCTTTAGAGGGCTGCAACTGTGAAAGATACGGAGATATGGTATTTAAAGGCTGGCAGGGTCTTAGCTTTGGAGATCTACTTCATTTGAGGTACCTTGGGCTACAACATACATATGGTATTTATGAGCTCCCGGAAGAAATAGGAAAGCTCAAGTTTCTACAGATACTTCAACGCAGCTGGTCTGCCTACGTGGTGGCTTCCATACGTGCGCGCCGGATGGGTTGCTGAAGAAGCTGACGTCATTGGAGGAGCTGCATATACGTATCGACAACCTGAATGACGAGTCCAAGCGGCAATTTGTGAAGGCCCTCGGCAACCTGAGCGAACTCAGAGTGCTTCACGTTTTTGGTTCTTTGAAAGGGACGGTGCAGTCGGATCTAGCGCAGTCGCTAGGGAATCTCCACAAGCTCCAGCATCTATCACTACGGTATGGTAAAGCCCCAAGGGGGGAGTGGGACAGGGTGGTGCTTTCGCAGCATCTCCAAATGTTGATAGTACAAACAGTAGTGCTCCGTCGGCTGCCATCATGTATTAGCCCTGCGCGTCTCCCCAGCCTCTGCTACTTGAACTTGTTTGTGGATGATATAGACGAGGCCGGTCTGCGAGCCGTGGGCGGGTTGCCACAGCTCCATCGACTCGATCTGTCAACGCCTCGGTCGTCGATGGCTTCTTCCACAGCAACTGTTGTTATTGCCGGCGATGGCTTCTTCCAGAAGTTGCGACATTGCAGATTCTTCGGCTGGATGGTGCAGTTTGTGGTCAACGAGGACTCGGCTTGTGTTTCATTTAGCCTCTGGAAGGGAAAGCAGCAGGGTGCTCTGGCAGCCTTTGGTTCCAGCACAGAGGACGAGTCCTCCAGCAGATCAGTCCCACCAACCGTGATGCCAAATCTGCAATACCTCAAGTTTCGTGTCCCCGTCAGGGCCCTATACAAGGATGGGAACGATAGCTGCCACAGCCTGGGGTTGCACTGCCTCCCTTCGCTTCGCAGAGTCACAGTATATGTCGAGTGTGAGGGTGCCTCTCCTGATGAGGTGGAGAAAGCAGAGGCTGAGCTGAGGCACGCAGCACAACTCCATCCCAACAGCCCCATACTTGATCTCCAAAAACTGAATGAAGATGAAATGATACCACACTCAACGGGTCAAATCGGCGATAAGGTACATACCAGATGCTCTGCTCACTTGGGTTCGTATGTGAATTCAACAATTTTTTATTTTTTTATACTGACGATCAAATTCCTTCCCGCTTCCAGTCCAAGGATGTTGATGATTTGTGTGAGGAGGAAGAGGAAGAGGAAGGTGAGGTCTCATCTGCTGGCGATGAGGTCGTTGCCACGGAGTTAGGAGCCGATCCCACCAGCGCTTGAATCGGTTGGACGCAAGTCATCCTTATTTCCTTCCCGTAGTATAAATGTAAGCACACTCATCATTTCAGCCGCATGCGTTCTATTTCTACATTATTATTATTTCTTCATCTGTTTCATGTTCTTCGGTTTCTTCGGTTGCACTACCTTCTTCCATGTTAATAGTCCGTCTGGATATCAGTTACTAGCATGCATGTTTTCAATGTTCCTCACTTCGCTGGCAAACAGACTGTATTTCTTACTTCCTCGAGGTATACATATAATTAATTAAGGAAAAGGTCCAACTTACTAATCTGCTGAAGATTCTCTTACTTCTACCATAATGTTTTTGCTTTGGTCAGTTAGATTGCATGCCGCATTATACCCTATTTATTGATCTTTAATAATTGCATTAATGCACAAGTTAATAAATCTCTTGGCAGCCAATCCTCGGCATATCAAATTTTGTTCAGTAGTATTGCACATGTCCGATCCGTTCTTGTGGCTGAGTTCCATTTCCGATGACTTTCGTTGCTCATTAACGTTGGTTTCAGGGTGTGCAAGATTTTATGTTTCTTGACCACCTTCCCCTCTGCCCTCGCAGGTCCAGCTTGGCTTGCTCAATGGGAGGACTTAATTTCACCACGTTGGAATTGTGGCACTACATGTGACCTGGCGCAAATGGGGCCTTCCTGTCTATTTTTGTGTGTGCATGTGCTTCTTAGCTTAGAAAAAACCAAAAAAACAAAAAACCAGAAAAAACATAAAAATGCAAAACCTAAAAACTACAAAAAAATGCATTATCCTATATTTCTTTTTTTGGGGGTTCATTGCTTCTTAGCTTAGAAAAAACCAAAAAAATAGAAAACCAGAAAAAACAAAAAAATGCAAAACTTAAAAACTACAAAAAATACTTTATTTCTTTTTTTTGGGTGGGTGGGTAGGGAACTCCGCCTATGCAACTTGAAGTAACATTTAATTTTGCATAGCTGGTCCCAAGCCCAGAAAAAAGGAGGAGGGGCTACCCATACACATTGCTGAGATGCTGTAACACTTTAACCGTTTGGTCATATGGTTCTGTTCCCATCGTTCTTATAGTTTTATGTCTATTGGTCCGTTCCACAACAAAAATGTTCTCAGATTTAAATAGTGCTGCATCCTAGGAAGAAAGATCGTCATAGAGTATGTCTTGATGGTGCTTTTGTGAAAATACGAATCTGTTGTGCGAGAAAAAAAATTCTTTTCATTTTTAGTATATTACAGTAATGCTGAACTTTTGATTTTCCCATGGCTATCTTAGGATGCTCTTACTTTTAGGGTTCGAAATCAGTGGCAGTGGCGGAGCCGGGACATGCCGCTGCCACCTCCAGGCGGGACGGATCCATAGACCTCTGGACCCCGGAGGCTGCCCTCGGCGCAGTCAACGCCGACGAGGAGATGGGATCCAGCCTCGACGCCTGCCGGTCTAGCCACGGTGGCCATGGATCTAGCAAGGTGGGTTGTTCCCTCCTCTACTTCTCCAATCTCCAGCACACCCCGCTCTTCGTCCCCCATGAGCCCGGCCCCTCTCAATCCCCTCCTGCTCCAGGTATGCCCTCCCTTTCTCTTCCCTTTCTGCTGTGGGTAGGTCCCTGACTAGGTGTGTGATGCGTCTTGGGTCGTTTCGGTAATGTGTTCGATGATATGCCTCCGAGGTTATCCTTGCATTGGTTTGATAATTTGTTAGTTCCCATTCACAGATCAGACAAACTCTAGGTAAAAGGCCTCTAGCTCCTCCTTGATGTGTTGTATTTGTGCAAATTGTTCCTGTTCTGAATAATCTAGTTCTTACACTTGGTATGTGATGAAGAATTATTTATAAGCTCCAGAACATGCTATATGTGAAGGTGTATATACTCTAAACCTGTGCTTGTATAGGCTACAAAATAAGCATTTGACCTGTATTGAAAGTATTCTCTATATGGCTCAAAAAGTTTGGATGTTCTGTTGAGAACATTTGTTTGTTGACAGAACATATTCTCTATATGGCTCAAAAAGTTTGGCATCTTTCTTGTCCTGAACATGTTTATGCAAGTACGATCTCTGCATATCCATCTGGTACTTATCTGAATTATATTGTGGATCCATGGCTTAGTTTTTATTTGGACATGAGCCTACTGTCAATAAAGAAAACTGATAGTAAGGACCCAATAATTTTCACTTCTTTTGGTGCCCCTCTGCGCTTCATCCTGATCTTAAATTCTGCTTAATCGTAGATGCAATTCATGCACAATTGAGCGAAAACTCATTGATAACCGTCTCTGTTGCTGAAGATATATCATAAAACATGAATATAGCTTTGTTCTAGGAAGCATTATGTTGCTCTTTCATTGATAATCGTCTTTCTCAATGCACGTTCATGGGATGCAGCTGTAAAAAGCTTTCCCAGGGAACACCAGATATAACCCGGTGATCTTTCTTGTTCCAAAGTTTATTTTGGTTGCTTGTTTATATATTTTCTTGCACCTGTATCAGCTTTATGTGGTATCAAGATTAATTACTATATTGCTGCTATGTTTCTCTTTATCAGCCTATTGCAGCTTGGCTTCTGGCAATTGCTATGATGTATGACGGTGTATCTTTGTTAATCCTTTTTCCGGTATTGAATACACTTGGAGCATGAATTACCTTCTGAACCTTCTATCACTTGAGTTTCTTTATAACATATCATTGCTGGTAGCATTTGGTGCAGAAAAACTGACAATTCGGTTTGGTCTACAGGTTATGGTTAAAAAGGGCCCATCTTCCCCTCCTTTGTTTGTTCCTGCATCCCCTCCTCCCTTATTCTGGTGACTATGTATGACTTATTTGTTGCTGTCGATGCCAATTGTGTGAGATACATCTGAGAAAGATTTTTTTACTAAGCACTTGTGCATGCCGATATACATCTGAGAATAATTTTTTTACTGAGCACTTGTCCATGCCGATGATAACAGTTTGGGCTTTGCTACGGTACACCCATTACCTCCTAGGAGGTAAGATAACAAAAAAATCTGAGCCAATTTCAAGAGAGACAAAATAATTAATTAAAGCTGATAATTGCTATAATCAGCGTCTCATCTGCATGCATGCATGCAGTTTGTTTTAGATTGGTTGTAACCGACAACAACAAATGCACATTTCTTGGAAGGCTGCCTTGAGATAATTTTGGATCGGGGAAATTAAGTGGGAGATGCCTGTTATTTTTTTTTTGAAAGCGCTAGTGCATCGTCAGAATCAGAGGTGTATGTATACGGAGTCTTCAAATTTCATCGGAATTTTGAGATGGACTCCACCTCATGTTGGGGAGGGGCCCGGGGTGTAAAAACATGTCACGTTACCTCATTTTGGGGAGGGGGGGGGGTTACACGTTTCATGTACGTCCATGAGGGAAAAAATAGTATTATTACAACTGACCCATCTCATATCTATTATAAGATCTATTACATATTTAGATCACACGGCATGCCACTTTTTTTTTCTAGCAAATCCATGTCAAAAGGTATGATTATCAAAATGTCATGTAACGAGATGGCAAAAGAAGAAAAAAAGAAGTAAATTTACATGCAATGTGCTCATGGGTATGTTACGTGATTGGAGGGGGAAATGTTTCTTTTCTCAATCTAATTCCCATAGCCGGCACATCAGGTGGAAAAAAAAACAGGAATCTGAGATCTCAACTTTTTTTCCCACTAGGAGGGGCAACGAATCATGCATGCAATATACGGTAGATCTAATTCTCTATTTTCTAATTAAAATCTATAAAATAAATATTAAAAGTATTACCTCCTAAGAGGTAATATGACATTAGATCAACGGTCCATATTCATTTCGGTGTACCGTAGCAAAGCCCAAACTGTTATCATCGGCATGGACAAGTGCTCAGTAAAAAAATTATTCTCAGATGTATATAGGCATGCACAAGTGCTTAGTAAAAAAATCTTTCTCAGATGTATCTCACACAATTGGCATCGACAGCAACAAATAAGTCGTACATAGTCACCAGAGTAAGGGAGGAGGGGACGCAGGAACAAACAAAGGAGGGGAAGATGGGCCCTTTTTAACCATAACCTGTAGACCAAACCGAATTGTTAGTTTTTCTGCACCAAATGCTACCAGCAATGATATGTTATAAAGAAACTCAAGTGATAGAAGGTTCAGAAGGTAATTCATGCTCCAAGTGTATTCAATACCGGAAAAAGGATTAACAAAGATACACCGTCATACATCATAGCAATTGCCAGAAGCCAAGCTGCAATAAGCTGATAAAGAGAAACATAGCAGCAATATAGTAATTAATCTTGATACCACATAAAGCTGATACAGGTGCAAGAAAATATATAAACAAGCAACCAAAATAAACTTTGGAACAAGAAAGATCACCGGGTTATATCTGGTGTTCCTTGGGAAAGCTTTTTACAGCTGCATCCCATGAATGTGCATTGAGAAAGACGATTATCAATGAAAGAGCAACATAATGCTTCCTAGAACAAAGCTATATTCATGTTTTATGATATATCTTCAGCAACAGAGACGGTTATCAATGAGTTTTCGCTCAATTGTGCATGAATTGCATCTACGATTAAGCAGAATTTAAGATCAGGATGAAGTGCAGAGGGGCACCAAAAGAAGTGAAAATTATTGGGTCCTTACTATCAGTTTTCTTTATTGAAAGTAGGCTCATGTCCAAATAAAAACTAAGACATGGATCCACAATATAATTCAAATAAGTACCAGATGGATATGCAGAGATCATACTTGCATAAACATGTTCAGAACAAGAAAGATGCCAAACTTTTTGAGCCATATAGAGAATATGTTCAGTCAACAAACAAATGTTCTCAACAGAACATCCAAACTTTTTGAGCCATATAGAGAATACTTTCAATACAGGTCAAATGCTTGTTTTATAGCCTATACAAGCACAGGTTTAGAGTATATACACCTTCGCATATAGCATGTTCTGGAGCTTATAAATAATTCTTCATCACATATCAAGTGTAAGAACTAGATTATTCAGAACAGGAACAATTTGCATAAATACAACACATCAAGGAGGAGCTAGAGGCCTTTTACCTAGAGTTTGTCTGATCTGTGAAGGGGAACTAACAATTTATCAAACCAATGCAAGGATAACCTCAGAGGCATATCATCGAACACATTACCGAAGCAACCCAAGACGCATCACACACCTAGTCAGGGACCTACCCACAGTAGAAAGGGAAGAGAAAGGGAGGGCATACCTGGAGCAGGAGGGGATTGAGAGGGGCCGGGCTCATGGGGGACGAAGAGCGGGGTGTGCTGGAGATTGGAGGAGTAGAGGAGGGAACAACCCACCTTGCCAGATCCATGGCCACCGAGGCTGGACCGGCGGGCGTCGAGGCTGGATCCTATCTCCTCGTCGGCGTTGACTGCGCCGAGGGCAGCCTCCGGGGTCCAGAGGTCTATGGATCCGTCCCGCCTGGAGGTGGCTGCGGCATGTCCCGGTTCCACCACCGCCACTGATTTCAAACCCTAGCACCGTCACGAAGAAGAAGGCGGCCTCGGGAGAAACCCTAGATGTGCCCTGCGCGCCTCTAGGGAAGGGGGCGCCTCTAGAGAAACCCACTGAATATTTATGTGGTAAGGTAACAGCTCCAAAACTTGAAAGCAAATCAACGGTAGGTGGCGAGAATACTCCACGACTGAAGCTGACGAGTTAATAATGAGGTAGCTTAGCTTGATGATGAGGTCTTGTGACACTTGAAACGGTTTAATAATTTTCTATCTACCACTAAAAGTAAGAGCATCCTAAGATAGCCATGGGAAAATCAAAAGTTCAGCATTACTGTAATATACTAAACAAAAAGAAAAAAAAATTCTCACACAACAGATTCGTATTTTCATAAAAGCACCATCAAGACCTATAGTCTATGACGATCTTTGTTCCTAGGATGCAGCACTATTCAAATCTGAGAATATTTTTGTTGTGGAACTGACCGATGGGCTTAAAACCATAAGAACGATGGGAACAAAACCATATGACCAAACAGTTAAAGTGTTACAACATCTCAGCAATGTGAATGGGTAGCCCCTCCTCCTTTTTTCTAGGCTTGGGACCAGCTATGCGAAATTAAGTGTTACTTCAAGTTGCATAGGCGGAGTTCCCTACCCACCCACCCCAAAAAAAAGAAATATAGAAATAATGCATTTTTTTGTAGTTTTTAGGTTTTGCATTTTTTTTCTGGTTTTCTGTTTTTTTTCTAAGCTAAGAAGCAATGAACCCAAAAAAAGAAATATAGAAATAATGCATTTTTGTAGTTTTTAGGTTTTCATTTTTTGTTTTTTCTAGTTTTCTATTTTTTTTTGTTTTTTCTAAGCTAAGAAGCAATGAAAGTACATGGACCCACAAAGATAGACAGGAATGCCCCATTTGCGCCAGGTCACACGTAGTGCCACAATTCCAACGTGGTGAAATTAAGTCCTCCCATTGAGCAAGCCAAGCTGGACCTGAGAGAGGGAAGAGGAGAAGGTGGTCAAGAAACCTAAAATCTTCCACACGCTGAAACCAACGTTAATGAGCGACGAAAGTCATCGGAAATGGAACTCAGACACAAGAACGGATCGGACATGTGCAATACTACTGAATGAAATTTGATATGCCGAGGAGTGGCTACCAAGAGATTTAATTTGTGTATTAATGCAATTATTAAAGATCAATAAATTGGGTATAATGCCGCATGCAATCTAACCTACCAAAGCAAAAACATTATAGTAACATATTCATGGCATAACATCCAAGAAGATGGTAGAAAAAGAATAAAATAAAATAGACCGAGAAGTAAGAGAATCTTCATTGGATTAGTAAATTGGACCTTTTCCTTAATTATATGTATACCTGGAGGAAGTAAAATACAGTCTGTTTGCCAGCGAACTGAGGAACATTGAAAACACGCATGCTAGTAACTGATTCCCAGACGGACTATTAACGTGGAAGAAGGTAGTGCAACGGAAGAAACCAAAGAAAATGAAACAGATGAAGAAATAATAATAATGTTGAAGTAGAATGCAGGGGTCCGAAATGAGTATGCTGACATGTATGCTACGGGAAGGAAATAAGGATGACTTGCGTCCAACCGATTCAAGCGCTGGTGGGATCGGCTCCTAACTCCGTGGCAATGACCTCATCGCCAGCAGATGAGACCTCACCTTCCTCTTCCTCTTCCTCCTCACACAAATCATCACCATCCTTGGACTGGAAGCGGGAAGGAATTCGATCATCAGTAAAAAAAAATAAAAATTGTTGAATTCACATACGAACCCGAGTGAGCAGAGCATCTGGTATGTACCTGATCGCCGATTTGATCCGTTGAGTGTCGCATCATTTGATCTTCATTCCATCGATCTAGATCGAGCATGAGGCTGTTGGGATGGAGTTGTGCTGCGTGCCTCAGCTCAGCCTCTGCTTTCTCCACGTCATCAGGAGAGGCACCCTCACAGTCGACATATACTGTGACTCTGCGAAGCGAAGGGAGGCAGTGCAACCCCAGGCTGCGGCAGCTATCGTTCCCATCCTTGTATAGGGCCCTGACGGGAACACGAAAAGCGAGCTCTTGGAGATTTGGCATCACGGTTGGTGGGACTGATCTGCTGGAGGACTCGTCCTCTGTGCTGGAACCAAAGGCCGCCAGAGCACCCTGCTGCTTTCCATTCCAGAGGCTAAATGAAACACA